>NW_007022326.1:0-1030 GCF_000164805.1 Carlito syrichta
GACATGGAAAGTCACTACATAATGACAGAAGATTCAATCCATCAACAAGAAATATCCATCCTAAACATATATGCACCCAATATGGGAGCACAAACTTTCATAAAGCAGCATAGCTGGGGACTTAAATACCCCACTCACTCAGAAGGAGTTCGGGGTATACAAATAGGAAAAGAGGAAGTCAAATTATCCCTCTTTGCAGATGACATGATTTTTTACCTCAAAACCCCAAAAGAATATATCAAAACCTCTTTGCAATGATAAAGACTTGGCAAAGTCTCAGGGTATAAAATAAATGTGCAAAAGACAGTCAAATTTCTGTATAGTAACAGTAAACAGAAACCCAAATAAAAAGCACAATACCATAAACTAGACACACACACACACACACACACACACACACACACACACACACACACACACGAAATGCCTTGGCATCCTCCTAACCGAGACATGGAAAAACCTTAACAACAAAAACTACAAAACATTGCCTAAAGAAATCAAAGATGACACAAACAATTGGAAAAACATTCCATGCTTATGGGTTGGAAGAATCAACATTGTTAACATGTCCCTCTTACCCAAGGCAATCTACAGATTTAGCGCAATACCCATTAAATAACCAGTAACATTCTTCTCAGGCCTGAAAACGACAATACAGGAATTCATATGGAAACATAAACGACCATGAATAGCCAAAACAATCCTCAGCAAAATCAAAAAACAAAAAACAAAACAAAGCAAAAAAAATGGGAGGTATCACACTCTCAGACTTTAAACTTTATTATAAAGCTACAGTAATCAAAACAGCCTAGTAATGGCACAAGAACAAGCATAGACCCCAATGGAATAGGACAGAGATTCTAGAATCAAAAGCTCAATTTCTCAGCCAACTCATCTGTGGTAAAGCCTCCACTACCAACCACTGGGGAGAGGAGAACCTAATCAGTAAATGGTGCTGGGAAAAATGGCTGACCACATGCAGAAGATTAAAACATCCCTGGTCATCGCCATACGCAAAAACCAATTCTAA
>NW_007022327.1:0-876 GCF_000164805.1 Carlito syrichta
GGTAACAGAGCGGGATTCTGACTCCAAATAATACTAATCATCACTACCCATACCACCACCCCTGCCAGCCAAGGAGTGGAGTCAACCTCAGGGATGGGAGCAGAAAAGGCATTTTCCAGCCTGTCATTCGCGGGAGGTTTCAAAGGTGGCCATTGATCACGTCTGTCATACGCCTTCAGCCACACGTCCAAGAAGGCCTACCTCCACATCGTGCCCCACGGCAAAGAAGATTGTGAGCTCACAGAACAGATGGCCCCAAGTTAGGTTGTCCATTGGGCACACAGCAATCAAGGTGGTCTGGCAACACCACAGCCAGGTTTCAATCAAGGTGGTCTGGCAACACCACAGCCAGGTTTCTGGCAACACCACACCACAGGTTTCAATCACCTGGTGCCACCTTTGGGAGGGAGGGTGGCTTCCTCTCCCGATCACTCCATTGTCCCCATCCCACATAGACATTTCCCTGGGTATCCGTGGATGCCCATTGTGATGCACATGGGGTGTGTCTTTTTTGTCACCAGTCTGTCAGCCAGGAAGGGGCATGGTGGCACAATCATGGCTCCTGGGGCTGTGACTTGCTGGACTCAGGCATCCTTCCCACCTTAGCCCCCAAGTAGCTAGGACTTCTGGGGCTACCACGCTAGACTCGATTTTGGGGACCTCTCAGCAAGACAAGTTCTGGTTACGTTTCCCAGCCTGGTCTCTGACCCCGGGTCTCAGGCAGCTTCCCGCCTCAGGCTCCCAAGGCTCAGGGAGTACAGCTGTGAGTCACAGTGCCTGTCCTGGGCTCACACATGCTGTTGGCATGGACCATGCAAAGGCATTCCGTGGGATGGAGGCCAACATATCCCGTGTTGAAGGGGCTGTGGGCACCAC
>NW_007022328.1:0-423 GCF_000164805.1 Carlito syrichta
TACCCAAAAGGTTGAAACAACCCAAATATCCACTGGTGGACAAGTGGGTTAACAGAATGTGGTATATCCATTCAATAGAATATCATTAAGCCATGCAAAAGAATGCAATGCTAATACATGCCACCACACAGTGAGCCTTGAAAACATGCAGAGGAAATGATGCTGGCCACAAAAAGTCACATGATGCTTGATTCTATAAAATATCCAGAATATCCAGGCATGGTGGCTCACACCTGTAAGACCACCCTGGGCAACTTGACAAGACCTTATCTCTACAATAAATAAATAAATAAATAGGTGGGTGTGATGGCTGCAGTGGCCATGAGCATGCCACTGCACTTCAGCCTGGGCAGCAGAGTGAGACTCCGACTCAAAAAAAAAAATTTAGAAAAAAAAAAAAAAAAAAAAAAAAAAAAAAAAAAA
>NW_007022329.1:0-419 GCF_000164805.1 Carlito syrichta
ACAAAATGCAATATTGTTTTTTGTTTCTGTGATAGTTCACTTAGAATGATGGCCTCTAGTTCCATCCATGTTGCTGCAAAGAGCATAATTTTGTTGTTTTTTATGACTGCATAGTATTCCATCATGCATATGTAACACATTTTTTTTTATCCAGTTTACATTTGAGAATGTTTTTGCTATTGTGAATAGTGTTGCAATGAACGTATATGTGTAAGGGTCTTTTTGGTAGAGCAATTTAATGTTCCTCCGGGTATATTTCCAGAAGTGGGATTGCTGGATCATATAGGAGCTCAATTTTTAGTTCTTTTAGAAATCACCACACTGCCCTCCAAAAAGACTGAATTAACTTGTATTCCCAGCAACAATATAGAAGTGTTCCCTTTTCTCCACAGTCTCGGCAACAACTGTTGTATCATGAC
>NW_007022330.1:0-486 GCF_000164805.1 Carlito syrichta
CAACTAGTTTGCCAACAAGTTAGCTGACCTAACTATTCAGCCTACAAGTTAGCTGTGCTTGTAGGCTAAGTTGTTCGACTAGTCAGATGATAGTTTAGATCACTTTACTACTATAATGGCTAGTTGGCTTAACTAGTAGGCCAGCACGTGATCCAACAGGTGAACTGACTTAACTTGTCAGTGTGCAAGAGAGCCAACTGGTCAGTTGACTTAACAAGTCGGCAAGCAAGTGAGCTGACTAGTAAGCTGATTAACTTGTCGACCAGCTAGTGAGACGACTGGTCAGCTGACAACTAATCTGCTGGTGAGTGAGCTGACTAGTCAGCTGTGTTTAGTCTGTTGGTGAGTGAGCTGACTGGTTAGAAAACTTAACTAGTTGGGTGGTGAGTGAGCAGACCAGTGAGCTGAATTAATTAGTTGGCCATTGAGTGATCCAATGGGTAAGATGCCTTAAATATTTGGCCAGCGAGAGAGCCATTGGTGAGC
>NW_007022331.1:0-478 GCF_000164805.1 Carlito syrichta
GTAATACTATAAGAAAAGGATTGACAGTGGCAGGAAACTATGGGGGGGAGTCAGGGAGGGAAAGGGAAGTAGGATTAACAGTAATTGATATCTGTCTAGGGACAAGGGGCACACTTCATCAACAAGGGTACCTGCACAATGCATATTTTTATAACTCACCCTTAACTGTACCCCATGATTTTAAAATAAAAAATATGCAGTAAAAAAAAAATTAAACAGAATAGATAGCCAAGAAATAAAATACACATGTACAGTCAACTGATCTTTCACAAGGATTAGGCCATATAGAAAAATCAAATCTAAACAGATGGAAGACTTAAACATAAGAACAAAAATGTAAAACTCTCAGAAGAAAACATAGTGTAAAATTTTATGACATTGGGTTTGGCTATGATTTCTTGGATATGACATCAAAAATACAGGTTTTTATAGTGTAGTCTCAAACTTAGGAGAACATCAAACTAAAAAGCTTCTACAC
>NW_007022332.1:0-416 GCF_000164805.1 Carlito syrichta
TAACTAGCTAGCCACCTAGCTAGCCATCCATCTTGCCAGCTCCCTTAAATTGCTGATTTATCTAGGTGACCATCCGGATAGCCAGCTTACTTAATTATCTAGTTACCTACCTAGCCATGTGGCTAGCCACTTGACTTAACCAGCTGACTTAATGAGGTAGCCAACTGGCTAGTCAGTTGACTAAACTAGCGAGAGACCTAGCTAGCTAGTTGGCTAGACACTAGAATAAATTAACTGACTTAACCAGCTAGCCAGCTGGTTAGCCAGCAGGCTCAAATAGTTGACATAATTAGTTAGCCAGCTGTCTAGCCAGTAGACATAACTAGCTAACATCACTAGCTAGCCTGGTGGCTTGCCAGCTGACCTAACTAGCTAGCTACCTAGCTAGCCAGCTGAGAAGCCAGCTGAATTAACTA
>NW_007022333.1:0-614 GCF_000164805.1 Carlito syrichta
TGTCCTTTTGTTTCAGCTTGGACTCCGTTTATATACACTCAACCTTCCAAGTAGCTGGAACTATAGGTACACACCACTGTGCCCAGCTAATTTTTTTTACTTATTGTAGAGACAAGGTCTTGCCAAGTTGCCCAGGCTGGTTTCGAACCCCTGGGCTCAAGCAATCCTCTTGCCTTCACCTCCCAAAGTGCTGGGATTACAAGCATGAGCCACTGCGCCTGGCCTGGCTAATATTTTGATTTATTGTAGAGACTCGCTGTGTTGCCTAGGCTGGTTTTGTGCTCCTGGGCTCAAGCAATCCTCCCACCTTGGTCTTTCAAACTACTGGGATTATAGGCATGAGCCACTGCACCTGGCCTTATGCAGTTTAAGTACAGGAGGAATCAGAATTCTAATTCCAAATATCTACGTGACAGAAAATCATGATACACTAAGGGACCCTTACGTAGCCACATCTGTGATGATGAGATTGCCTCGTTTCTTATCTACTATTTCTCTGTTCACTGTAGCTTGGGAACATGGGGTTTAAATCTTAAAGGCTGAGCCAATTATATCAATTTACACTGGGGCCCATATCTAAGGAGTAAAGGTAGAATGTAGAGCATCATGAATCA
>NW_007022334.1:0-413 GCF_000164805.1 Carlito syrichta
CTTTTTAGCCAGCTGACTAGTTAGGTGGCTAGAAAGTTAAGACAGTTGGCTAGCCAGATGACTATCTAGTTAAGTCAGATAGTTATTTCAGGTGGTTAGCCGGCTGGCTACTTAAGTATCTGGCAAGTTAAGCCGGCTGGTTAGCAGGCTGGTCAGGTAGGTGTTCAGCTAGTTAAACCGTTGGCTAGCCAGCTTATAAGCATGGTGGCTGGCTAGTTAAGCTGGCTGGCTATTCGACTGTCTTGCCAGTCAGCTGGCTATTAAAACTGGCTGGCTAGCCATCTTGCCAGCCTGTTATCAAGATAGCTGGCTGCCTAGCTAGCTAACCAGCCAGGTAGCTAGCCAGTTGAACTATCTGGCTAGTCATCTAGCCAACCAGGTAGTTAGCTAATTAAGTCAGCTGGCTAATCTGC
>NW_007022335.1:0-1566 GCF_000164805.1 Carlito syrichta
CACTGCTATAACCCCGATTCTTTTTCTTCCTTGGCAAGGGGCTGTGTATTTTCCTGTATATTAGGATTCTCATTAGATACATCCTGCTTCGAAACTCTGATTATTTTAGAACTTCCCAAGATGCTCTGTATATTTTTGGGATAAGGACTCGTGTAACCCATATTCCTTATTCTTTATTAGCAAAAGGTCAGGTAGTTGCCTCTAAAAAATTACTCCATTTTTCAGATTCATTCTCGAAAACACAATGATTCGTGTTTAGCCCATAGCAAGATGACCTAAAGATTGTTTGGGACTGAGGACCTGAATAACGCAGATTCCTTTTTCGTACTTAGCAATAGGCAGTGAAGTTTCCTCTATGTGAGGACTCCCATTACCCAGATTCCTACTTCAAAGACGTTATTCGTGGTTACCGCTTAGAAAGACGGCCTGTAGTTTTGGGATTGAGGACTCATATAAGGATGATTCCTTATTCTTCCTTAGCAAAATGAGGTGTAGTTTCTGGTATATGATGACCTCCATTACCCAGCTTTCTGCTTCACTCCTCAGGATGTTGAGACAGTTCCTGGTGACCGAGAATTCCAGTTTTTTGGATATCAAGAGAAAGACGTCCATAAAGTTCTTTGGGAACTGGAATCCAAGATTCCTGGTTACCCTTCACAAGACCTCTCCAAAATGTGGAATCTTGCAAACCCACAAACCCAATTCCAACCTGCCCTCCCAGAATAATTTTCTGTTTTGAGGTCACAAGAGTCGATGAATTTTGTACCAATATGCCTTTTGATTCTGGGGAATATGATTATGGTCGTCGATGTTCCTAGGAAACCAAAGGATTTCTAGGGACAGAGCGTTGATTACAACTAACAAGAGGGCCAGAATATTCCTGAGGATCTGTAATGACAGATTTAGCGTATCCACGGAGCAAGGAGCTCTGAAAATGTAGGTATCCAGAAGCCCACATTGCTGCTTAAACCTCATCAAGAGGCCCTGTAGATTCCGGAAAATGAGAAATCCTAGAAAAGGATTTCTTTTTCGTTCTCAGTAAGATGACCAGATTTTTCCTGTCGTTGTGGATTCCAAACTCAGTATATCAAAAGACAGATGCCCTGCAGTTTCCTAGGGACGTGTATTCTATGATTCCTGTGTGTCTTTTGATATACGTACTAAACATTGACAACTGCAAACCCCTTGTCCTGTGTCAAAATAAAAAGAGACATGAAAGGGGATGGATTACAGGATTCACCTTCATACCAGAGGTACATCCACATATGGCAAGAAGATCCTTTTTGTCCTGGAATCTGGCCTATGTTGTTCTGAGGAACCGAACGGACTTGGAGTGCCCAATATCCGTTTACAATTTTAAGAGGACCAGAATGTTGCTGAAGTCCTGAAATGACCGATTCATAATATCCGCATGCTAAATTGCTCCAAAACATTTTGGGAGTTCGCAGCTCTGCTTCATGTTTGTCACATAACTGACACCTTAGGAATTTTTTGGATTGGGGACGCTACAGCAAAGATTCTTTATTCGTACTTAGTTGGAGGCCGTGTAGAGTCCTGTATGTGTGG
>NW_007022336.1:0-583 GCF_000164805.1 Carlito syrichta
CACACACACACACACACACACACACACACACACACACACACACACACACGACACTCAACAAACTAAAACGCTTATGGTGATGTCACCTGATTTACTGAGAATATGCACTCACTAGCTGCCTTTTCACATACTACCTACAAGTAATCCGACTCCCCCTTCCCTATCCAGGCCTATGAATTACTAAACCTGTCCTCTGCTCTGATGTGTCCCCTACAGGTCATTTGTTAAAACTCAATAGCCAACGGCAGGATTTAGAGCTGGAGCCTTCAGGAAGTGACTCTGCCCTCCTGAATGGGATTAGCGCCTTTAGGAAAGAGGTGTGAGAGAGCTGTTCACATCTTCTGCCATGTGAGACGGCTCCGTCCCTTTGTGCCTCTCCCCCGGCAGCTGCACAGCACGTGGGCCCACGCCAGACACCAGATGCCTTGATCTCACACTTTTCAGCCTCCAAAACCCTAAGAATTTCTGTCATTTATGAATTACCCGGTCGCAGGTATTTTGTGAGAGTAGCACAAATGAACCCACACCTCTGTCCCTTCTACGGTCCACACCTCATTTCTCTTCCATCTTACTCAGAGGTCAC
>NW_007022337.1:0-408 GCF_000164805.1 Carlito syrichta
CAGTGAGACACTGTTTCTATAAAAACAAACAATTTAAAAAAAATCATAAAGAAGAACACACCAATAATTAGGGGTGCCCAAAACTGGAAATACACACCAATAATCAGGGCTGCCCAAAACTGGAAATCTCTGAGAGACGGGCTTGCAGTGTTCATTTGCGAGGGTGTCACGGAATGTTTGCGGTGTGCAGAGTTTTGCACGAGGCGGCCTCCAGGCGTCTTCCAGCTGCATCCTCTGTGACAAGGGTGAATGCTCCTGACAGTCCTGTAATACAGGCTGTCACAGTTTTGCATCTGACCCTTGCCACAGCCTCCCGAGAGGGCTTGGCAGGGAAGATCCTAGTGCCCAGGTGCAGAATGTGGCAGGTCTCACTGCAGCAGGGGCCGGAGCCCCCTATCTCCACAGGGC
>NW_007022338.1:0-750 GCF_000164805.1 Carlito syrichta
ACTGCACTCCAGCCTGGGTAACAGAGTGAGACTACAAATCAAAACAAAACAAAACAAAATTAAACTGAAATAATGTCTCTTGCAGCAACTTGGATGAAACTGGAGAACATCATACTAAGTAAACTAAGTCAGGAACAGAAAACCAAACACCACATGCTCTCATTTATAAGTGGAAGTTAAACTAAGGATCTGCAAAGGCATAGAGAATGGTGTTGCTCTACTCCTGCTTTGTATCCTCAGTTTTATTTCCCAACCCTTCACCTAGTTTTTTGTTTCTGCTGTCATGTCTTTACTAGCATTTCCCCCCTTTCAGTGGGATCACCAGCTGTCCTGGTTTACCTGGAGCTAAGGGAAATTTCCTGGAGTGTGGGATTCTCAGTGTTAAAACTGCAACAGTCCTGGGTGAACTGGGATAGTCCTGGGTGGACTGCCTCTGAATAGCCTGTTGGTAGCAATTTTTTCTTTGTTGCAATATTGTTTTTATTTGTCCAAGCTTGTTAATTATCTTTTTAAAAAGACCTTTGTTTTTCATAGTATCCTGTGCTGTCTCTGCTTTCTTGCAGTTCCTTTGATTTACTTGAGCCTCTCATGCTTTTTTCTTGTTATATCATTTCTCAAGACAGAAACTCTCCAAGTTCTCACTGGGCAGCCATCATTCTGAGGGTGATGGTTGGAGTAAGTGGAGAAAAGGGACTTTCTCAATAACGCACCCTACTCCATCAGTTGTATGTGATGTCTCTGGGATGTGTA
>NW_007022339.1:0-405 GCF_000164805.1 Carlito syrichta
AAATGCATGGAATGGAATGGAATGGAATGGCAAAGAATGGAGGGGAATGGAATGGAATGGATTGCAGAGGAATGTAATGGACAGGAATGAAATGGAATGGAAGGGATTGGAATGAGATGGAATGGAATGGAAAGTAATGGAATTGTGAAGAACGGACTGGGATGGAATAGACAGTAATGAAATGGAATGGAAAGGAATGGAGAGGATTGGTATTGAATAGAATAGAGAGAAAAGGAAAAGAATGGAAAGAAATGGAATGGAGAGGAATGGAATGGAATGAAATGAAATAGAATGGAATGGAAAGGAATGGAATGGAAAGGAGAAGAATGGATTGGAATAGATTGCGATGGAGAGCAATGAAATGGAATAGAGAGGAATGGAATGGAATGTAAGGAAGTAGAATGG
>NW_007022340.1:0-517 GCF_000164805.1 Carlito syrichta
TGAGGAGATTAAAGATGGGGCCTAAATTCCTTCTTGATTCTAGGGTTTCTTCTGAGAAGTCTGTTGTTAGTCTGAGAGGTTTACCTTTGTAAGCTACTTGATATTTTTGTCTCACTGCTCTTAAAATTTTTTCAGTCACATTAACTTTGCTTAGCTGGGTGATTATATACTTCGGGGATGACCTTTTTGCAACGAATCTTCTAACATTTCTTTGGACCTCTGGAGTCTGAATGTTCAGATCTCTGGCAAGGCCAGTGAAATTTTCCACCATTATTCCCTCAAATAGTTTTTCCAAACATGTTGCTTTCTCTTTATCCTCAGCAATATCTAAAGTTCTTAAGTTTTAATTTTGGACATTGTACATAATTCCACATTTCTTGAAGACTTTGTTCCATTCTCTTGATTATTTTTATTTGTTGTCTTATTGGGTTAATTCAAAAGTCTTGTCTTCAAGTTATGAGATGCTTTTTTCTGCTTGCTCTAGTCTACTTTTAAAACTTTTCATTGCATTTTTTAC
>NW_007022341.1:0-404 GCF_000164805.1 Carlito syrichta
CAAGTTCCCTTGGGTGATAAAAGATGAATCGACCTGGTGGGCTTTACAGTGTGAGATGCCGATGGCCGTGGGGAGCAAAGAGGCTTGAAGGAGGTCGGAAATGAGCTTAGCATTTACAACGGCCGACCCTTTGGTGGTTAACAATCCCCGTTCTTGCCAGATGGCTGAGTGTGAAACCAAAATGTGAAAGACATATTTGGAGTCAGTGTAAAGTGACGCGTGTCCTGCCGCCAGTTGGAATGCTCGAGTGACTGCTGTGAGTTCTGCTTGTTGGTTAGTGGTGTTGGGTGGGAGGGGATTAGCCTCGATGACGTCAGTGGCAGAGGTGATGGCGTATCCTGCCTCCTGAGACCCCTCATGTATATATGAGCTTCCATCTGTGAACCAAACATAGGAGGGCGCAG
>NW_007022342.1:0-404 GCF_000164805.1 Carlito syrichta
CTAGCTGATTAGCTAGCTGGCTAGCTAGCTAACATAACTAGGTGGCAAACTAGCTAGCTAACTGTCTAGCCAGCTGACAACCAGCTAGCTGACTGGCTAGTTAGCTGGTTACCTGACGTATCAATCTAACTGACTATCTAGCTCACTAGCTAGCTGACTTAACTAGATAACTGACTATAAAGCTGACTAGCTATCCTAGCTAACTAGCTAGCTGAATAGTTAACTGTCTTGCTAACTGATTTAACTAGATAGCTGGCTAGCAAGCTGACTTAACTAGCTAACTAGCTAGTTGGCTGGCTAGTCAGCTGACATAACTACCTAGCTACCAGCCTGGCTAGATTGCTAGCCAGCTGGTTTAACTAGCTTTCTACCTTGCTGTCTAGCTGGCAAGGCAGCCAGCTAGC
>NW_007022343.1:0-403 GCF_000164805.1 Carlito syrichta
GCTGGTGAGTGAGCCAACAACTCAGAAGATTTAACTAGTCCACTGGTGATAGAGTCGACCAGTGAGCCAACTTAACTAGTTAGCTGGACAGTGAACCAACAAGTGAGCTGCCTTAACTAGTCTACTGGCAAGCAAGCTGATCCATTATCTGACTTAAATAGTCGGATGATGAGGAAGCCGATTAGTTAGCTGACTTATTGTTCTGTGAGTGACCTCAGAAGTTTGTCGACTTGTTGGCATGTGAGTGAGCCGACTAGTTAGCTGACCTGATGGAAAGCAAGCGAGCCCAATAGTTAGCTGACCAGATAGCTGAGTTGCCAGCAGACTAGATAGCTAAGTAACAAGCTGATTTGCTAACTGACAAGACTAGCTAACTGACTAGATAGCTGGCTATCTAGCTGAC
>NW_007022344.1:0-542 GCF_000164805.1 Carlito syrichta
CCAAAAGCAAACAAATTAAGAAAAAACTTTATAATAATCTAATAATAGGGATAAACAATCTATTTTAGTTATTAGCCTGAATGTGAATGGACTAAATTAACCACTGAAAAGATACAGAATGACAAACTGAATAAGAAACCATACACAATTATTTGTTGCATCCAAGAGACTCATCTCAGCATAAGGGATGCACGCAGACTCAAAGTTAAAGAATGGAAAACGATTTATAGGCAAACGAATCACAAAAGAAGACAGAATTTGTGATGTTAGTATCAGGTAAAACATGATTTAAGCCATCAAAAATTTGAAAATATGCAAAAGGACACTATATAATGATAACATTTTCAGTCCATGAACAAGAAATATCCATTCTAAACATAAATACAACCAACAGAGGAGCAGAAGCATTTGTAAAGCAACTACAAAATAAACTAAAAAAAGGTATTGACCTTAACACTATTGTAGTAGAGGACTCGGATACTGCACTAATAGCCATAGATAGATCATTGAGGCAAAGAATCAACAAGGAAATCCAGAACATA
>NW_007022345.1:0-464 GCF_000164805.1 Carlito syrichta
AGCAGTCTAGTCAACTGACTTAATGAGGTGACTAACCTAGCTAGGAAGCTGGTAAACAGGTTGAATTAACTACCTGATAAACGAGCTAGGCAGTTGGCCAGCCAGGTGCCTAAATTAGCTGACTTAACTAATTATCCAGCTGGCTAGCCAGCTGACTAAACTAGCTCTCTACCTCTCTAGCCACCTGGATAGCCAGCTGACTTATCAAGCTGACTTAATTAACTAGCCATCTGGCCAGCCAGCTGACTTAACTATATCAGTACTAGCTAGCCAACTGGCTAGCCAACTGATTTAACTAACTCTCTTAACTAGCTGACCTGGTTTCTAGCCAGTTGAATTAAGTAACTTGCTACATAGCTAGCCAGCTGGCTATCCAGCTGAATTAACTAGGTGACTTATCTAGCTAGCCAACTGTATAGCCAACTGAGATAAATAGCAAGCAACCTAGCTAGCCAGTGAGCTAA
>NW_007022346.1:0-402 GCF_000164805.1 Carlito syrichta
AGTTAAGTCAGCTGGCTAACCAGCTGGCTAGTTAGTTAAATCAGCTAGTTAAGTCAGCTGACTAGCCAGCTAGACATCTAGGTAGCTAGCTAGTTAATTCAGCTGGCTAGCCAGCTGGCTAACTCGTTAATCCAGCTAGTTAAGCTAGTTGGCTAGCCAGCCAGCTACGTATGTAGTTACTTAGGTCAGATGGCTTGCCCGCTGTCTAGCTATTTAACTCAGCTAATTAAGTCAGGTTGCTACCCAGCTGGCTAGGTAGGTAGCTAGCTACTTAAGTCAGCTGGGTAGCCAGCTAGCTAGCTAGTTATGTCAGATAATTAAGTCAGCTGGCTTGCCAGCTGCTTTGGTAGGTAGCTAGCTATTTAAGTCAGCTGTATAGCCAGCTGAGAAGCTAGTTAATTC
>NW_007022347.1:0-508 GCF_000164805.1 Carlito syrichta
ATAGCAAGTACTTACATTGTATTGGGGATTATAAGTAACCTAAAGACAATTTAAAGAAGGATGTGCTTAGGTCATATGTAAATATGACACCATTTATAGAAGGGATTTGAACATTTGCAGATTTTGATGTTTGTGGGGGCCCTGGAAAAAATCCCCCATGGATACAGAGGGGTGACTATATTTTCCCCTTTCTCCACTCTCCCCTTGTGGTTGATCAACTTTAGTATTTTCTGGTTTCCTGAGTTTCTTTTATAAAGATAAGCAGATAAATGTATATTTCCTTATTTCTCCGTTTTCCTTACATCAAAGTAGCACCCTATATATGTCATTTTGCACTTTGCTTTTTATGCTTAAAAATATTTTATGGAAATATCTTTACATCAATTCATAAAGCACCTTCTCAAAGTTTTTCCAGCTGCATATTATTCCATTGTGTTTACATACTATAGGTTTTTTCAGCTAATCTCCGATATTTGGATATATTTTGTAATCTCCAATATATTTTCAA
>NW_007022348.1:0-412 GCF_000164805.1 Carlito syrichta
AGTCAGTTAAGTCACCTAGTTAAGTCGGCTTGCTTGCTAGATAGCTAGCTAGGAAGCTAGTTAGTTATTTCAGCTAGTAAAGTTAGCTGGTTTGCTACGTAGCTAGTTAAAGTCAGATAGTTATGTCAGCTAGCTAGCTTGTTAAGTCATCTAGTTAAGTCAGTTGGCTTGCCAGCTGGCTAACTAGTTAAGTCACCTAGTTAACTCAGTTCGCTAGGCGGCTGGTTAGCTAGGAATCTAGGTAGTTAAGTCAGCTGGAAAGCCAGTGGGATACATGGTGTCTAGCTCACTAAGCCAGCTAGCTAGCCACCTGTCTAGCTCATGATGTCAGCTAGTTAAGTCAGCTGGCTACCCAGCTGGCTAACTAGTTAAGACACCTAGTTGAGTGAGCTGGCTAGGCAACTGGCTTGCA
>NW_007022349.1:0-533 GCF_000164805.1 Carlito syrichta
ATACTTACAAAGACATTCTTTGTAAGTATAAGTACCACAATAATTAAAGAGTGTTTTTTTTCCCCAAGTCACCGTTCATTACTATATTTCTATTACAATAAGATAGGTTCATCTCAAAGGATATAATATTCTTTGTTTTGATTTAATAAGATTTTTTCAAGAAATCAATGCAATTATATAGCAATTCAAATGCATTTATAAACCATATCAATCATCACATGCTCCCCAACTATGCAGAGTAAACCAGGAGCCAACATAACAAAATACGCTTACAAATATCTATCCTAACATCATTAAGTGGAATTGGATTCCCTAAAAACAGTATATAGGGCCTATTCTAGGTGGATAGGATCTGAAAAGTCGAGACACAGGCAGCAATCAAGTAGAGTGGAAGGCAGCATGCATAGGGGAAACTGCACAGGAATTGGAGTTAGACAGAACTGATATTGACTCTGAACTTGACCAAACCTTGGCTATTTAATCATGGACAATTTATATGTCTTGCCAAGCTGTAAAGTTCCAATTTGTAAAAT
>NW_007022350.1:0-397 GCF_000164805.1 Carlito syrichta
GTCTGTGGAGGGACCACTTGGGCTCCATTCCTGGGGATGGATTTCCTTCCACTTCCTCTTAATGGGCTGTGTTCTTTGTGTTGCAGGAATCAGAGTCCAACTCCAGGTATCTCAAGGAAAGGGCATTTCTGGTTGTCAGGATGCACATGGGGCAGAAAGCAGACTCATAGACCTGACACACGAGAACAGAAGCCATCAGACAGCCAGGACCTTTGACCTGGAACTAGATACAGGATGGCTTCCAAGGCTCAAAAGCTTGGGTCTGGAGATGTTTAGAGGCGTTTAAAAGGAAAAACTTCTGGCCAGATGCAGTGGCTCATGCCAGTCCTCCCAGCACTTTGGGAGACCGAAGTGAGAGGATTGCCTGAGCCCGCGGATTCGAGACCAGCCTGGGCAA
>NW_007022351.1:0-505 GCF_000164805.1 Carlito syrichta
AGAACTACAGACCAATATCCCTGATGAACATAGATGCAAAAATTCTCAACAAGATTCTCGTAAATCAGATCCAACAACACATCTCAAAAATCATCAGCCATGACCAAGTAGGCTTCTTCACTGAGATGCAGGGCTGATTCAACATCCTCAAGATCATAAACAAAATTAAGAAATCAATGGATGTAAAAACAAGAACTGCATGAAAAAGCTTTGAACAACCCATCATCTCTTCTTCATAAAAACCCTTGAACACCTGAGCATAGACGGAACATATCTCAAAATAGTAAGAGCCATCTACAATAAACCCACAGCCAACAAATTGCTATATGAACAGAGTTTGGAAGCATTTCCCCTGAAAACCAGAACAAGCCAAGCCTGCCCACTCTCATCCCTCCTGTTCAACACAGTGTTGGAAGTTCTAGCTAGAACAATCAGACAAGAGAAAGAAATCAATGGTATCCAAATAGGAAAAGGGGAAGTTTAGTTATTTCTCTTTGCTGACAAC
>NW_007022352.1:0-515 GCF_000164805.1 Carlito syrichta
GGTGATATAACAATTTAGTCAGCTGGCTAGCGAGTTGACATAACTAGCTGACAACACTAGCTAGCCTGTTGGCTAGCCAATTGTCTTAACTAGCTAGCTAGCCAACTGGGAAGCCAGATGAATTCACTAGCTGACTTAAATAGCTAGACAGCTGGCTAGCCAACTGACAACCAGTTTGCTACCTAGCTAGCTAGCTGACAAGCCAGCTGACTTAACTAGCTGACTTAAATAACTGACCTGCTTTCTAGTCAGCTGAATTAATTATTTTGCTAAATAGCTAGCCAGTTGGTAAGACAGCTGACTTAACTAGGTGACAACTATAGAGCCAGCTGTTTATCCAGCTGACTTAAATAGCAAGTTACCTATCTAGCCAGCTGGCTAGCCAGCTGACTTAACTATGTGATTTAACTAGTTAACCATATGGCAGAACTGCTGACATCACTGGCTAGCTACCCAGCTAGCCAGCTGTCTACCAGCTTACTTAACTAGGTTACTTAACTAACTATCCAGCTGGC
>NW_007022353.1:0-518 GCF_000164805.1 Carlito syrichta
CATGACTGTGTAGAGGCTGTTGAGGCTCTCCTCCCTTGCCTGGTTCACATCCAGGAAGGCTCTTTGCCCTCCCCCTCCTATATCTGGTTCACTGATGGCAGCTCCTTCCTACACAATGGGTCCCAGGTTGCAGGATATGCCATCGCCTCTATTACACACTTCATTGAAGCAAAACCTCTCCCACCAGGCACCACTAACCAACAGGCAGAACTTATAGCTGCCACTTGGACATTTCAGCTAGCGGCTGGACACTCCCTCTTACTCTACACTGACTCCAAATATGTTTTCCATATTCTCATCTCCCACTTGGCCATTTGGAAGGAAAGGGGACGATTTACCACCAAGGGATCAGCAGTAGTTAATGCTAACCTAATTTCTGATCTCCTTGCTGCCTCCTTACTTCCCATTAACGCTGGCATTTCTCACTGTAAGGCTCACCAGCCGGACTCCTCACCCTCACTCAGGGAAACTCCAGGGCGGACAATGTGACCTGACAAGCAGCTTTAACATCTGTTCCC
>NW_007022354.1:0-1469 GCF_000164805.1 Carlito syrichta
GCCATCATCCACTTGCGCATCTATTATCTCAACTAAAGAGGGAACATTCTCAAGCCTATGTACGCAATCCTTCAAAGTTAGGGAAGGTCCGTCAACAGGATCCATGGGGCTTTACCTCCGTCATGGCCGCATTTTACTGGGGCCTTGCTCCCAGCCGGCGTTCTTCCTGTTTTCGGGTCCCTTTGACCTTACTTTCACTAGTGATTGCGGCTCCCAACAGAACATTTGTATACCTAACCCTGAATTGTACCCCATATCTTTAAAATAAAATTTAAAAATAAAATTTTTTTTAAATAACTAATTAATTAGAGTCGAAGTCTCTCTCTGTTGCCCAGGCTGGAGTGCAGTGGCATGCTCATGACCATCACAGCCTCTGCCCGCTAGGCTCAGGCAATCCTTCCTCCTCAGTCTTCCAAGTAGCTGGGACTACAGGTGTGTGCCACCACGCCCGGCTAATTTTTTGATTTCTTGTAGAGATGAGCTCTCGTCAAGTTGCCCAGACTGGTCTCGGACCCCTGGGCTCAGGCAATCCTCTTGCCTCTGCCTCCCACAGTTCTAGAATTACAGAGGCGAGTTACTGTGCCCAGGCTCTTAAAATATTTTTTTACGTTTAAAACTTTTCTTGCAGGGATGGAGTCTGGCTATGTGGCCCAGGCTGGTCTTGAGCTCCGGGCCTCAAGCGATCCTCCACCTCCCACAGTGCTGGGATGACAGGTGTAGGCCACCGAGCCCAGCTCCAGGGCTTGTGTTTTTCCCGCCTTGTTCTGCATAGCACGGGCCGGCGCTCGGTGGCAACCCCCATTCGGGTGGAGACGGGGGGGGCTGGGACCGGCAAGAGCGGAGCCAGGCGCAGGGCAGCGCCTGCATCTCTGAGGAGGAAAGGGCGCCGGGGGTGGGGCGACCCCGCACACGCGTTGTCTTGCCGGATCCCAGGGGGTCCCGTGGCACTTTTCTTGCTCCGGGAATGGGGCCTGACTTACCAAGCACCGAGGGCGTGGGCGCAGTCACACGGGAAGCCACGTCCGAACACGCTCCCTCTGCCAGGCGGGTGGTGCGCAAAGGTTGAAAATAGCGGGGGCCTTGTGACCCGCCCGGGCAACTTGGCGAGACCTCATCTCCACAATAAATCAAAAAATCAGCCGGGCGGGGTGGCGCGCCCGAAGTTCCGGCGACTCGGAAGGCTGAGGCGGGAGGACCGCGGAGCCCCGCGGGCCGAGGCTGCGGGGGCCGGAGCGGCCGCTGCGCCCCAGTCTGGGCGACCGAGCGAGACTCCCGCTCAGAAAGTAATAATAAGAAATAACATAAAATAATAGCAGGTGCCTCTCTCACAGCAGGTGCCGCCGAGGGAACCCGCCGCCCTTCCAAAACCAAGCGGAGGGCGGAGGCGCCGACGGGCCGCCCACCCACATCGCGCGGGAAGGGGAGCCGGGCTGACCCGGGGACGTCCGGCCCCGGAGGCCGGCGTCACG
>NW_007022355.1:0-1054 GCF_000164805.1 Carlito syrichta
ACCCGGAGGTCCAATAGGGAAAGGCGTTGGTTTATTAGAACTTACAGGAGGCACCGATGGTAGCAGGTCAGAGAAGAAGGAATCTGCACTTCAGGACAGTACGTCTAACAGTTTTATAGTTAATGATTCGACCTGCTACGTGGTGTTTACAATTACAGTAAGGGTGTTGTCCCCTTGTTCTCACCCCTGCTCAATTACCTGTCTTGGACAGAGGCTACTACTCCCTGAGGAACGGGCAGCAAGAAGCCAAGTAGAGAGGGAAAAGAATCTGTGTCTGAACAATTACCTCACATTGCTCCATGATTAAAAGTCAGCTTAATTTAAAACTAATATTCAAACTACATAATTTATATATATATATATATATATATATATATATATATATAAGGCCTTTATGCTTCTCTTTATATCTTATTTTTAAAATATTTTTTTAGTAGATAAAACATTTTCCTTAAAAATAATTATATACTTGGTCCTTCTGTTCACTTCCTTCCTTAAAAACTAATTTTTCATTTACTTTTCCTCCTCCCTAGTCCTTCTTTGCCATCTTCAGTACCACATACAAAATCTAGGAAGATTTCTAATGACTCAGACTTCTTAAGTAACACAGAAAAAAAGGCCCTTTTTGGGGCCTTCTGCTGTCTTTGACAGTTTCAAAAGTCAACAACAGACTCCTCTCAGGTCTAAAGCTTTGCTCGCTTTTATATTATGTTACCTAATATCTTTGGTCACAGAATTACTTTACTCTGTGAAAAAAATCTCAACTTTTGTGCGTATAATGACTGACAGATCACTGGCGAGAACTATGGTTTTATAAACAGCTACAGTCCAAAATTTGCCTCTTAAAGAAAATTCATAAAAGGACTCTGATGAAGTAATATTAAATACAGGATAGAATGGTTTGGAAAAACACAGCAAGACATATTATGGCTTTTTTTTTTGAAGTCTTTGGGGTAGAGGTAAACCTTTACGAACAATTTATTTACTGCTCTTATACAATGATTTGTATACAGAATAAAATCATTCAGAAGCATACAAAGAGGCAAACAAATTT
>NW_007022356.1:0-390 GCF_000164805.1 Carlito syrichta
ACTGCACTCCAGTCTGGGTGACCGAGTGAGACTCCAACTCAAAAAAAAAAAAAGAAAATGCCCCCGTGTGCTAGGAGCCCTAGCATGAACAGAAATTAAATTTATATTTTCATATATTGATAGATTGTTGATATCTACTTCTTGGCGCATGTGGACCAGAAGTGAGAGACAGTCATTGGAGAAAGTAGGTCTTGGATAGTGAGGGGAAACGGAAAGAAAGTAAGTGGTTTGGGTGATGGAGGGGTAGAGGAAGTTGGAAGTAACGGGAAAAACTGACTAGAGTAATCAGAAGAGCTCCAAATTCAAATCCTTCATCATAGTAGGAGGTTATTCTTTTTCTGGGCAAAACATGGGCAGAAATGGTTCTTATTGTACTTCCCTCACCTCAAG
>NW_007022357.1:0-390 GCF_000164805.1 Carlito syrichta
ATCACTCCATCATCCTCCGCCCATGCTAACTTTTCTGTGGGGAGACATGGAGGCCCATCATGATGCATGTGGGAGGCGTCTTTTTTGCCAGAGTCTCCCTCGGCCTGGCTGGGGCACAATGGCATGAAAGTGGCTCCCGGGTTCTAGACATGCAGAAGACTGCAGTGGCCGAGAACGCACACCTGTGTTCTGGCCTGGGCCACACAGCATGTCTCTGACTCAGTATAATAATAACAACCAATACCACCAAAACCACAGGCCATGCTCAGGGACTTATCCTCACAAACTGGTCCTTCTGAGGCAGAGGCAAGTGGGTGCTCTGAGCCTACTGGTTCAGGACCAACCTGGGATACTGGGCAAGAAGTCATCTCAGCCATCAAAAATAAATCC
>NW_007022358.1:0-449 GCF_000164805.1 Carlito syrichta
CCTACAAGCCCAGATTCCTCATTAAACCTTATCAAGAGGCCATATAGATTTTGACGGTTGGGGACCCCTGGACCCACATTCTCTTCCCGTTCTCAGGAAGAGCCTGATATCTCCTGGTGATCTGGATTCCAAAACTCTGTATGCACATAGACAGATGCCCAGCTGTTTCCCAGGGGTGTGGAAACCGTGATTCCTGGTTACCTTTAAAAATATGTAAACATGCTTAGGAACCCCAACCCCCCAGGCCATATCTTATAGATTCACAAAAGGAATTATTAGGATTACTGTGTACATCTTAAGAGAAGAGTTACACACAAATATTGCTAGATGAGGCCTTAGTCCTGTAGTCTGCCTTTAGTTGTGCCGAGAAAACCAACTGAATTGCACGAACTGGTTCTTGGTTAAAACAATGAAGAGGACCAGATGGTTGCAGGGAATCTATAACGACA
>NW_007022359.1:0-419 GCF_000164805.1 Carlito syrichta
GGAGCATGCCACTGCACTGCAGTCTGGGCGATAGAGTGAAACTCCAACTCAAAAAAAAAAAAATCTTTCTCGTAGGTTAATTATGAGGAGTTCATTAGGTTATCTGTGTAAAATAGTGAGGTGAACTCTGGCACAGTGTTTGCCGCTCTCGCCGTCACCAGTGACAGCAGGCTGATGGTGATGGCTGTGCTGGTGGGAGTCATGGGTGAAGGAGGGAGAAGTGGATGCTGCGGGTATCCTCGGGAGGAGAGGGGTGATAGGATCCAGGGAGCAAGTGGGGAGGGCTTTGCTATGAACACTGCTATGAACACTCCTTCAACTGTGGTCATGGGAGAACAGATGGTGGAATGGAAACAAAGGCCTATCTTTTTGGTAGTGGACAGAAAAAGGAGTGCTATCTTCTCAGGCAAGTCATCAGC
>NW_007022360.1:0-3931 GCF_000164805.1 Carlito syrichta
TTGGCTAGAAAGCTAGCTACTTCATTAAGTCAGCTAGTTAAGTCAGCAGGCTAGGCTAGCTAGGTAGCTAGGCAATAAAGTCAGCTGGCTTGCCAGCTGGCAAGCTAGTTAAGTCAGCTAGTTTAGTCAGTTGGATAACCAGCTCTCTAGTAAGTTGTCAGCTCATTAAGTCAGTTGTCTAGCCACCTGACTAGCTATAAAAAGCTATTTGGGTCAGATGCGTAGACAGCTGGCATGCTAATTATTTCAGCCAGTTAATTCAGTTGGCTAGCTAGGTATCTAGCTAGTTAATTCAGCCAGATATGTCAGGTAGCTAGCTAGTTAATTCAACAAGTTAAGTCAGCTAGCTAGGGAGATAGCTAGCTAGGGAGATAGCTAGTTAAAGCAGCTAGTTAAACCAACAGACTAGGTAGGTAGCTAGCTAGTTAAGTCAGCTATTTAGATAAGCTGACTAACTTGTTAAGTCGCCTTGTTAAGTCAGTTCTCTGGACAGCAGGTGAGCTATGTAGTTACATAGTTAAGTCCGCTTGCAAGCCAGTGGGCTATGTATGTAGGTAGCTAGTTAAGCCAGCTGGCTAGCAGTCAGCCATCTCGTTGTGTCAGCTAGTTAAGTCAGCTTGCTATCTAGTTGTATGTCTAGGTAGCTAGCTACTTAAGTCTGCTGGCTAGCCGGCTGGCTACTTTGTTAAGACAGCTAGTTTAGTAAGCTGTCTAGCCTGATGGCTAGCTACGTAGCTAGGCAATTAAGTCAACTGGCTAACCAGCTTGCTAGCTAGTTAAGTCAGCTTGTTAAGTCAGCCTGCTAGCCAGCTTGCCAGCTTGGTAGCTAGCTAGTTATGTCAACTGTACAGGCATCTGACTAGATAGTTAAGTCACCTAGATAAGTCAGCTGACTAGCCCACTGGCTAGCTAGATATTTTGCTATTTAAGCCAACTGGCTATATAGCTGGCTAGTTAGATAAGCCACCTTGTTAATTCAGCTGGATAGTCACCTGGCTAGCTATATAGCAAGCTACTTAATTCAACTGTCTAGAAAGCAGGTCAGCTAGTTAGGAGAGCAAGTTAACTAAGTTGGCTAGCCACTTGGTTAGCTAGGAAGTGACCTAGTTAAGTCAGTTGGCTGGCCAGATGGCTAGCTAATTAAGTCAGCTAGTTAAGTTAGCTGGCTATCCAAGTGGCTAGAGAGGTAGAGAGCTAGTTACATCAGCTGGCTACCCAGGTGTATAACTTGGTAAGTCAGTTAGTTTAGTCACCTGGCTGGTCAACTGCCTAGCTCGTTTATCAAGTAGTTAATTCAGCCTGTTTACCAGCTTCCTAGCTAGTATAGTCATCTGGTTAAGTCAGTTGGCTAACCTGCTCATTTGCTAGTCAAAAATCTAGTCAATTCAGACAGCTAGACAACTGGTTAGCTAGATATTTCAACTAGTTAAGCCAGCTGACTAGCTTAGTAGCTAGCTATTTAAGTCAGCTGTTTATGTCAGCTGGCTAGATAGTTAAGTCAGCTAGTTATATTGGCTAACTAGATAGTTAGCTAGCTAGGTAGCTAGCTAGTTATTTCAGGTTGTTAAGTCAGCTGGCTATATAGGAAACTAGCAAGTTAAGTCAGTTAGTTAAGTGAGCTGGTTAGCAAGTTAATAAGCTTGTTAAGTCAGCTGGCTATGCAGCTTCCTAGATGGGTGGCTAGATAGTTAAGTCCGCTGGCTAGCCAGTTTGTTAGATAGGTAGCTAGGTTGTTAAGTCAGTTGGCAAGACAGCGGGATAGATAGGTAGCAAGCTAATTAAGTCAGCTGGCTAGTATGCTGTCGATCAATTGATATTAGCTAGTTAAATCAGCTGGGTAGCCAGCTGGCTAACTAGTTATGTCATGTAGTTGAGTTAGCTGGTTAAGTCAGGTAGTTAATTCAAGTGGATAGCCATCTGGGTAGTTAGGTAGCTAGCTCATTAAGTCAGTTGGCTAGCCAGCTGACTTGCTGCTTAAGTCAGCTAGTTAAGTCAGCTGGCTAACCACCTGGGTATTTAGGTAGCTAGCTAATTAAGTCTGCCGGCTAGCTGGCTGCTTAGTTAGTTAACTCAGTGAGTTAAGTGAGCTGACTAGCCAACTGACTAGCTAGGTGTTTCGCTAGTTAAGCCAGCTGGCTAGCCGAATGGCTATCTAGTTAAGTCAGCTAGTTAAGACAGCTAAATGGCCGGCTGACCATAAAGGTTGCTGGCAAGATAAACCAGCTGGTTATCAGACTGGTCAGGTATGTGGCCGGCTAGTTAAGCTGACTGGCTAGCCGGCTGACCAGCAGGGTTTCTGGCTAGTTAATCCAGCAGGCAATTCGACTGTCCAGCCATCCAGCTGGCTATTTAAGCCAACTGCCTATCCAGTTGGTCAGCCCGCTTGCTAGCTGGCTGCCTTGCGTGCTAGCCAGCCAGGTAGCTAGCTTGTTAAGACAGCTGGCTAGCCATCTAGCCAACCAGGGAACTAGTTAGTTAAGTCAGCTGGCTCACCAGCAAGTCAGCCAACTAGCTAGTCACCTAGTTAAATCATCTATCTAGCCAGTTAGCTAGTTAAGTCAGCTAGCAAATTAGCTAACAAATCAGCTACCGAGCTAAGTCAGCTAGCTAGTCACGTTGATAATCAGCTACCTGGTTTAGTCAGCTAGCAAGTCAGCTAGCTATTCAGCTAGATAGTTAAGTCAGCTAGCCAGCTCACTACCCAGTTAGCAAGCTAGTTACGTCAGCTAGTTAGACAGCTAGATAGCTTATTTGCTAGCTAGTTACGTCAGCTAGATATCCAACTAGCCAGTTAGCTACCTAGTTAAGTCAGCTAGCAAATCATCTAGGTACTTAACTAGCTAGTCGGCTAGCAACTCAGCTAGCTGGTCAGCTAACTAGTGGGCTCTCTCACTTTCCATCAGGTCAGGTAACTAATCGGCTTGCTCACCTGACAACCGTTCAGCAAACTAGTCAACTTGCTCACCAGCAAACAGGTCAAATAACTTGTTGGCTCACTCGCAGGTGAACAGGTAGTCTAACTAGTAGGCTTCCTCACCAACCGACTACTTAAGTCAGCTCACCAGTCAGCTCACTCGCTGGTTGACTAGTTAAGGCAGCTCACCCATTGGCTCACTGGCCAGCTGACATTTTAAGTCAGCTCACTGGTTGACTCAATCACTGTTCGACTAGTTAAGTCTTCTGAGCTGTTGACTCACTCGCCAGCTGACTAAATTCAGCTTACCAGTCAGCTCACTAGCTGGCTGATTAGTTAAGTCAACTGACCAGTTGGCTCACTCGCTGGCTGACTACTTAAATCAGCTGACATATCAGCTCAGTCACCAGACGACTAGTTAAGTCAGCTGATAATTTGGCTCACTCACCGGTCAACTAGTTAAGTCAGATCACCTGAAGGCTTATTTGCAGGCCAACTACTTAAGTCACCTAACCGGTCAGTCGACTAACTGGCCAACTTATTGAGTCAGTTAACAAATCACCTGACTAATCGGTCACCATTTCAGCTGATAAGTTAGCTCAGCTCACTACTCAGTCGACTAGTTAGGCCAGCTAAATAGTTGGCCTACTAATCAGAGGAATAGTTAGTTCAGCAAACCAGCATGACAACTTGTTAACCGAGCTAACTAGTGGGCCAACTCGTCAGTCAACTATTTGACCCAGCTTACTAGTTGACCTAGTAATTGGCCAACATGTTAAGCCAGCTAACAAATATGCCATGTTCAGCCAACGTTTTAAACCAGCTAAATAGTCGACCAACTTGTCACCCAACAAGTTAAGTCACCTAGCTTACTCGTTAACCAACTAGATAATTCAGATAATATACTTGATAACTAACTAGTTACAACAGTTAGCTAACTCATTAACCAACTCGTTAAATCAGCTAGCTACCTCATTAGGCAACTAGTTAAGTCAGCTAATTAAGTATGCTGGTGAG
>NW_007022360.1:4254-5581 GCF_000164805.1 Carlito syrichta
CGACTAGTTAAATCAGCTGAGCAATTGACTCAAACACCAGCCGACTAGTAAAGTCAGTTGGCCAGTCGGCTCACTCGCCAGCTGACTAATTAAGTCAGCTCAACTGTCGACTCACTTGTTGGCTGACTAGTTAAGACAGCTAATTGGTCGGCCGACTAGCTGGCCATCTAGTTAAGTGAACTAACCACTCGGCCGACTGGTCAGCCAACTTGTCAACTGACAAGTAACCTCAGCTAAATCGTCAGCTGACTAGTTAGGCCAGCTAACTAGTTGGTGAACTAGTCGGCCGGCTACTTAGGTCAGCAAACCAGCAGACAACTATTTAATTGAGCTAACTAGTGGACCAACACGTCATTCAACACGTTGACTCAGGTAACTAGTCGTCTGACTAATGGTCCAACTTGTCAAGCCAGCTAAGAAGTTGGCTGAGTAGTCAGCCGTGTTAAATGACCTAAGTTGTCAGCCAACTCATCAGCTAAAATGTTGTCACCTAGCTAACTCGTTAAGCAACTAGTCAAGCCAGCAAGTTAACTCGTTTTCCACCAAGTTAAAACATTTATCTAACTCGTTAACCAACTCGTTATGTCAGGTAGATATCTCATCCAAGTAATGTCAGCTAGCTAAGTCAGCTAGCTAAATAGCAAGCTAGTTAAGTTAGCAATCTCAATAGTTAGCTAACTATTTAAGTCAACTACTTAAGTCTGCTACCTAATTAGTTAGCTAATTACTAAATCAGCCAGTTAGTTAAGTATTTAATTCGGGTAGTTATGTCAGCTAGCTAACTAGTTAAGTCAGCCAGTTAAGTCAGCTAGTTAAGTCAGCTAGCTAAGTCAGCTAGTTAAGTCATTTTCTAAATTAATCAACTGGTTAATACAGCTAGCTAGCTAGTGAGGTAGTGGGTTACATCAGCTGGTTGAGTCAGGTAGATAGCTAGTTAATGGGTTAAATCAGCAGATTGAGTCAGCTAGCTAACTAGTTATAAAACGAGTAGACAGCTGGTTGAGTATGCTAGCTAGCTAGTAAGTTAAAGAGTTAAGTCTGCTGGATGAGTCACCTAGATAGCTAGTTAGCTAACGAGTTAAATCAGCTGGTTGTGTCAGCTAGCTAGCTTGTTAGCTAACGAGTTAAGTTAGATGACTAAGTCACCTGGTTAGCACGTTAGATAACGAGTAAGCTAACTAATTAGCTAGCTGGTTAACTCAGCTAGCTTACTAGCCAGATAACTACTTAAGTCAGCTTGTTAGCTAGGTAGCTAGATGGTTAGCTAAAAATTTAAAGCACTGGCTAGCTAGCAGCGAGCTTGTTAAGTCAGTTGGCTAGCTAGCTG
>NW_007022360.1:5918-13181 GCF_000164805.1 Carlito syrichta
GCTACCAGCAGACTAGCTAGTTAAATCAGTTAATTAAGTCAGGTGTCCACCGGCTGTCTAGCTAGTAAGTCAGTTTGCTAGCCAGCTGGCTAGCAGGTTATGTCAGCCAATCAATTCAGCTGGCTAGTCACCTGGCTAGGTAGGTAGCTAGTTAAGCCAGCTGGCTAGTCATCTAGCCCACCAGGTAGATAGCTAATTATGTCAGCTAGCTAGCCAGCTAGCCATCCAACTACTTCCTCAGCTAGTTTGGTCAGCAAGCTAGCCAGCTAGCTAGTTAAGTCAGCCAGCTAGTCTGCTAGCTAGTCAACTAGTTAGTTAATTCAACTCGCCTGCTAACTAGCCAGTTATCTAGCCAGTTAAGTCTGCTGGCTAGACGGTTAGATAACTTATTTTCAAGCTAGTTATGTCAGTTAGATAGCCAGCTAGCTAGTCAGCTAGTTAGTTAAGTCAGCTAACAAATCAACTAGTTTCTTAGCTATCTAGTCGGTTAGCACTCAACTAGCTGGTCAGCTAATTAGTGGGCTTGCTCACTTTCTATTAGGTCATCTAGCTTGGCTCCCTCACCTGCCAAACGGTGCACAAATTAATTGACTCACTCGCCAGCCAACTGGTCAACTAACTTGTCGGCTCTCTCCCAAGCCAACAGGACAGCTAACTAGTCGCCTTTTTCACCAGCCAACTAGTTAATTCAGTTGAGCTGTTGGTTTGCTTGCCAGCTGACTACTTAAGGCAAGCCACCCATCAGCTCACTCGTCGGCCAATTATTTAAGTTGGCTCACCTGTCGGCTCACTTGCTGGCCGACTTGTTACTTCTGACCTGTTGTCTCACTCACCAGTTGACTAAATTCGGCTGACTGAATTCGGCTGACTTAACTAGATAGTCATCCAGCTAGCCAGCTGGCTTAACAAGCTATCCACCTAGGTAGCCAACCAGATAGTCAGCCATCTAGCCAGCTCACTTAACTAACTGAATTAACTAGCTAGACAGCCATCTAGCCAGCTGACTTTATTACCTAGCTACCTACCTAGCAAATTGGCTAGCCAGATGACTTAAATACCTGACTTCAAACTAGCCAGCTGATGCAACTAGCGAGATACCTAGCGAGACATTCGGCTAGCCACTTGATTTAACTAGCGGACTTAGCCAACTAGCCAGCTGGCTAGCCAGCTGACGCAGCTAGCTGACAAAACTAGATAGCCAACTGTGTAGCCAGCTGACTTAAGTAGCAGACATCACTAGATGGACAGGTGGCCAAACAGCTGATTTAAATAGCTAGCTACCTACTTATCCTGCTAGCTTGCCAGTTGATATAACAACCAAGCTAACTAGTTAAACACCTGACTAGCAAGCTGACTTAAATAGGTTAATTAACTAGCTAGCCAGCTGACTAGCCAGCTGACTTAGCAAGCTAGTTCCCCAACTAGTCAGCTGATTTTACTAACTGAAATAACTATCTAGCTACCTAGCTAGCTAACTACCTAGTAAGGCGACATAAATAGATTACTTACTTAGTGAGCTAGCTGATATAACTAGGTGACTTAAGTAGTTATATTCCTAGCTAGCAAGCTGACTTAGCTAGCTGAAATAACTAGCTAGTCAGTTCTGTAGCCATCTGACTTAAATAGTTTTTTACCTAGCTAGTGAGCTGGCTAGCAAACTGACTTAACGTGGTGACTTAAATAGCTAGCCAGCTGGATAGCCAGCTTACTTAACTAGTTGATTTATGAGCTAGGCAGCTGGTCAGCCAGGTGACTATACTACCTGAATTTACTAGATATCCAGGTGGATAGCCAGCTGACTTAAATAGCTTTTTACCTCTCTAGCCAGATGACTTAACTACATAGCTACCCTGAAAGGCAGCTGGCTAGCCAGCTGACTTAACTGACTTAACTAGCTAGCCAGCTGACTTAACTAGCAGACTTAACTAGCTAGCTAACTAACTAGACAGCTGACTTATTTAGATGTTTTAACAAGCTAGTTACCTAGCTTACCAGCCGACTCAATTAGCTGACTTTACTAGCTAGCAGCGGGATTTCCAACTGAAGTAATGAGTTGACTTAACTAGCTAGCTACTAGTTAGACAGATGGATAGACAATTGAATTAAATAGCAGAATTAACCAGCTAGACAGTTGTCTAACCAGCTGACTCAACTAGGTGACTGAATTTGTTAGCCAGCTGGCTAGCCAGCTGATTTAACTAGCTGGCATCAGTAGCTAACCAGGTGGCTAGCCATCTGACTTAATTAGTTAACTGCATACATATCCCTCATGCTAGCCAGCAGACTTAACTATCTAGCTATCTAGGTATCCAACTGGCTAGCAAGCTGACTTAATTAGGTGATCTTACTAGCTAGCCAACTGGCTAGCGAACTGATTTAATTAGGTCACTACCTAGATAGCCAGCTGGCTAGACAGCTGACTTAACTATCTGTTTAACAGGCTGGCCTGCTTTCTAGCCAGTTGAATTAGCTAGCTTGAAGCATAGGTAGCCATCTGGATATCTAGCTGAATTTACTAGGTGACATCTAGCTAATCAGTTGTCTAGCCAGCAGAATAAATAGCAAGCTACTTGGCAAGTCAGCAGGCTAGTCAGCTGAATTAACTAGGTGACTTAACTATATATCCAGCTGGCTATACAGCTGGCATAACTAGCTAGCTACCTAGCTAGCAAGCTGGCTAACAAGCTGACATAACTAGCTGACTTAACTAGCTAGCCAGTTGGCTAGCCATCTGACTTAATTGCCTAGCTATCTAGCTAGCCAACAGGCTAGCCAGCTGACTTAACAGGCTGACTTAATGAAGTAGCCAGCTGGCTAGTCAACAGATTTAATTAGCTAGCTACCTAGCTAGACGACTGGATAGCCAGCTGACTTAACTAGCTGACATAACTAGATGCCGGATTGCTAGCCAGCTGACATAACTAGCTACCTACCTACATAGCCTGCTGGCTTGCCAGCTGACTTAACTACTAATTACCTAGCTAACTTGCTGGCCAGCTAGCTGACTTAACTAGATGACTTAAATAGCTAGCCATCTGGCTAGCCAGCTGACTTAACCAGCTTACTAGCCAGTTAGCTTACTCGTTATTTAACGTGCTAGTTAGCTTTCTTAATTATCTGGTTTACTCGTTAGCTCACAAGCTAGCTAGCTGACTCAACAAGGATACTTAACTCCTTAGCTAACTAGCTAGTTATCTGACTCATCTAGCTGACTTAACTCGTTAGCGAACTAGCTAGCTAGCCTACTCAACCATCTGACACAACCCGTTTGCTAACTAGCTAGCTAGGTGACTTAACCAGCTGACTCAACTTTTCAGTTAACTAGCTTACTACCTGACTCAACCTGCTGACTTAACCCATTACGTAACTAGCAAGCTAGCTGTCTTACCCAGCTGACTATGTTAAAAATCTCACTTAACTAGCTGACTTACCTAGCTTACTTAACTACTTAGATAGCTTACTTAACTGGCTTACTTAACTAGATAACTAGCTGACAACTACCTGAATTAAAAAGACAGCTAACTATTTAACTAGCTGAATAACTAGATGACTTTACAAATTAGCAACTACTTCGGTAGAAGGCTTAAGTAGCTGTCTTACATAATTAGCTAATTAGTGAGCTAGCTGACTTAACTAGGCTAGCTGTTCAAGTCAGCTAGTTAAGACACCAAGCTTGCCTGTTGGCTAGGTAGGTACCTAGCATGTTAGGTGAGCTGGGAAGCCAGCTTGCTAGCTAAAGTCAGCTAGGTAAGTCAGCTGGCTAGCCAGGTTGCTAAATAGGTAGCCAGCTATTTAAGGCAGCTGTCTAGCCAGCTGACTTGCTGGTTAAGTCAGCTAGTTAAGACACCTGGCAACCACCAGGCTAGCTAGTTAAGTCAGTTCGATAAGCCAGTTGGCTATCCGGCTGGTTAGCTAGTTAAAAAATTAGTTATCTCAGATGGCTAGTCATATGGCTAGCTCATTATTTCAGCTAGTTAAGTCAGCTAGCTAGATATATGTCAGCTAGTCATGTCAGGTAACTAGCAAGTTGTCACTAGTTAAGTCAGCTGGCTAGCTAGATAGCTAGATAGGTAGCTAGTTACTTAAGACAGCTAGCTATGCCAGCTGGCTAGCTAGGTAGCTAGCTGGTTAAGTCAGCTCGTTAAGTCAACTTGCCAGATTGTTAAGACAGTGAGTTAAGTCAGCTGGCTAGCCAGCTGTCTATCTAGGTAGCTAGTTAGTTAAGTCATCTGGCTAGCCTGTTAGCTAGCTAATTAAACAAACTAGTTAATTCAGCTTACCAGTCAGCTAGTTTTCTAGGTAGCTAGGTATGCAAGTCAGCTGGCACACCAGCGGGCTTTGTAGGTAGCTAGATAGTTAAGTCAGCTGGCTATCCAGCTGACTAGCTAGTTATGTAACCTAGTTAAGTCAGCTGGCTTGACAGCTGGTTAGCTAAGTAGCTAGATTGTTATTTCAGTTGTTTAGCTCACTGGCTAGATACTTAAGTCACCCAGTAAAGTCAGCTAACCTCTCGGCTCACTTGCCGGCTGACTAATTAAGTCAGCAAACTGGACGGTTGCCTACCCGGCCAACTAGTAAAGACAGCTGACCAAACGGCCAACTAGTTGGCTAACTTGTCAGCCAACATGTTAGTTCAGCTAACTAGCTGGCTACCCAGCTGGCTAGGTATATAGCAAGCTACTTAATTCAGCTGACTAACAATCAGGACAGCTATGTACGTCAGCTAGTTATGTCAGGTGGCTTGACAGCAGACTAGCTAGGTAGCGAGATAGTTAAGTCCATTGGCTAGCCAGCTGGATAGCTGAATAAGTCAGCTTGTTTATTCAGCTGGATAGTCAGCTAGCTAGCTTGGTACAGAGCTAGTTAAGTCATCTAGTTGAATCGGCTGGCTAGATGGTTAAGTCAACTAGTTAAGTCAGCTGGCTAACCAGGAGGCTAGCTAGGTAGCAATCTTGTTAAGTCAGTGAATAGCAGGCGGGATAGCTAGTTAAGTGAGCTCGTTAAATCAGTTGGCTTCCCAGCTGGCTAGTTAGGTAGTTAGATAGTTAAGTCAGCTGGCTAGCCAACTGGCTAGCTGGTTAAGATAGCTAGTTAATTCAACTGGCCAGACAGCTGGCTAAATAGTTAAGTCAGCTGGACATCCAGCTGCCTAGCAGGTTAAGTCAACTAGTTAAGTCAATTGGCCAGTCATCATTCTAACTTAACTAGGTAGCTAGATAGTTAAGTCAACTAGATAAGTCAGCTGGCTAGCTAGGTTGCTAACTAGTTAAGTCAGCTACATAAGGCAGTTGGCTAGGTAGTTAAGTCAGTTAGTTAAGTCATCTGGCTAGCCAGCTGCCTAGCAGTGTAGCTGGCTAGTTAAGGCAGCTGCCTAGCCAGTTGGCTAGATAGTTAAGTAACCTAGTTAAGTCAGCTCGCTGGACAGCAGGTTAGCTAGGTAGGTAGGTAGTTAATTCAGCTGGCAAGTCAGCGGATTATGTAGGTAGCTAGTTAAGTCAGCTGGCTAGCCATCAAACTATCCAGTTATGTCAGCTAGATAAGTCAGCTGGCTGTCCAACTGCCTAGCCAGGTAGCTAGCTAGTTAAGTCTGCTAGCTAGCCAGCTGGCTACTTCATTAAGTTAGCTTCTAAAATCAGCTGGTAGGCTGCTGGCTACATATGTAGCTAGGCAATTAATTCAGCTGGCTATCCAACTGCACAACTAGTTAAGTCAACTAGTTTAGTTAGCCAGCTAACTAGCGGGCGAGCTAATTAATTCACTCATTAAGTCAGTTGTCTTGCCAGCTGGCTAGCTGGTTAAAAAGCTAGTTACATCAGATGGGTAACCTGATGGCTCGCTAGTTGTTTCAGCTAGCTAAGACCTCTGCCTAGCTAGGAAATTTGCTAGTTAAGTCACCTAGATATGTCAGCTAGCTAGATACAAAAGTCAGTTAATTAAGTAAGCTAGCTACTTGATAGCTAGCTAGGTAGCTAGCTAGTTAAAACAGCTAGTTAAGCCAGCTGGCTATCTAAGTAGCTAGCCAGTTAAGTCAGCTAGTTAAGTCAGCTTGCTAGCTAGTTATGTCAGCAAGTTAAGTCAGCTGGCTAGCCAGCTGCCTAGCTAGTTAAGTTACTTAGTTAAGTTAGCAAGCTGGATAGCAGGTTAGCTAGGTGGTTAGGTAGTTATGTCAGCTGGCAAGCCAGCAGGCTATGAAGGTATGTAGCTGTTTAAGTCAGCTGGCTAGCCATCAGGTGTCTAGTTATATCAGCTAGATAAGTCAGCTGGCTATTCCCCTGTCTAGCTAGGTAGCTAGCTAGTTAAGTCTGCAGACTAGCCAGTTGGCTACTTCTTTAAATCAGCTAGTTAAGGCAGCTAGCTAGCCTGCTGGCTAGCTAGTTAGCTAGGCAAATAATTCAGCTGGCTAGCCAGCTGACTAGCTAGTTAATTCAGCTAGTTAAGTCAGCTGGCAAGCCAGCATGATAGCTAGGTAGCTTGCTAGTTATGTCAGTTGTCTAGCCAGCTGACTAGATAGTTAAGTGACCAAGATAAGTCAGTTGACTAGACACCTGGCTAGGTAGGTGGCTTGTCACTAATGTCAGCTCTTGAGACAGCTTGCTAGCATGATAACTCACCTAGTTAATTCAGCTTGATAGCCAGCTGGCTAGCTATGTAGCAAGCTAGTTAATTCAACTGGCTAGACAGCAGGCCAGCTAGTTATGACAGTTAGTAAATCAGCTGCTAGCCAGCTGGCTAGCTAGGTAATGACCTTGTTAATTCAGTTGACTGGCCATCTGGCTAGCTAATTAAGTCAGCTAGTTCAGAAAGCTGGCTATCCACAAGGCTAGAGAGGTAGAGAGCTAGTTAAGTCAGCTGACTAGGCAGTTGGATAACTAGTAATGCCAGCTAGTGTAGTCACCTGGCTGGCCAGCTGCCTAGCTGGTTAATCAACTCATTAAGTCAGCTGGCTAACCAGCCGGCTAGCTAGTTAAGTCACCTCATTTAGTCAGTTGGCTAGCCAGCTCGATAACTAGTTAAAAAGCTAGTTAATTCAGACTGCTAGACAGCAGTCTAGCTAGTTATTTCAGGTAATAAAGTCAACTGGCTACCAAGCTAGCCAGCCAATTAAGTCAGCTAGCTAAGTTAGCCTGCTTGATAGCTAGTTAGCTAGGAAGCTAGCTAGTTATTTCAGCTAGTAAAGTCAGCTGTATTTCTAGGAAGCTAGCTAGCTAAGTCAGCTAGTTTATGGCAGTTGTCTAGCTAGTTAAGTCAGCAGGTTAAGTCAGC
>NW_007022361.1:0-390 GCF_000164805.1 Carlito syrichta
ATGGGATTGGGAGAGCCGGAGGAACCCAGGCAGGGAACCTCATGAACTCCCACACTAAAGAGGGACAGTCATTGGTCAGGGTTGCAAATGGAGGGTGCTGAACTTGGGGGACACTTGTATGTGGGAGAGCAGGGGGAAGGACTGGGGGAAGAAGGTTTGCAGGAGAATGGATTTCTTTATTTCTTTCCTTTCTTTTTTCCTTCCTTCCTTCCTTTTAGGCTTCCTTCCATTCCTTCTTTGTTTCTATCTTTCTTTCTTCCTTTCTTTTCTCTCCTCATTAGGTTGCCCAGGCTGCTCTCACACCACCCAACATGGACCATCGTCTCAGCCTTGTCCTCTAAATTGCTGTGATCACATGCTATCAATTTAGTCAAAATTCTGGTCTTCATG
>NW_007022362.1:0-380 GCF_000164805.1 Carlito syrichta
TGCCAGAGATGTCAGTCCAGAAAGTGAAGGATGAAGACAAACTGCCCAGCTCTCTGAGTGTTGCTGATGTTAATGAAGAAGATGCAGAGCAAGAAGACTGCAAAGATTCACTCGAGTAGAACTTTGCTGCACTTTCAACAGCGCCCGCTGACCCAGCCAACGCTGCTCTATGCTGGCAGAGAAGTCAGTTCAGGAAGTGCAGGATGAGGACCACCTGCACACCTGGGTGTGCTGCTGCATATGGGGACAGAAATGCAGAATAAGAAGACTGCACATATTTCCTTGAGGAATGCTTTGCTACAGTTTCAAAAGCACTCAGCAACCTGGCCCCAGCCTGCTCTATGCTGTCAGAGAGGTCAGTTCAGGAACTGCAGGATGAA
>NW_007022363.1:0-379 GCF_000164805.1 Carlito syrichta
ACCAGTAAAGTTAACTAACCAATCTGCCGAACAGTCGGGCAACTTGTAAGCCGACAAGTTAGCTTACCTAACTAGTTATTGACAAGTTAGGTCATCAAACTATTTGGCCAAATAATCGGCCGACTAGTTAGGTCAGCATACCAGAAATACAAATAGTTAAAATAACTGACTAGTGGGCCAACTTATCAGTCAACAATCTTACCCAGCTAACTAGTTTGCAGACTAGTCGACCAACATGTTAAGCCAACTAACAAGTCGGTCGGGTAGTCAGCCAACGTGTTAAAACTGCTAACTATTCTGCCAACTCATCAACCAAATTGTCACCCAGCTAACTCGTTAAACAACTAGTTAAGTCAGAGAGTTAACTCATCTACCAACT
>NW_007022364.1:0-448 GCF_000164805.1 Carlito syrichta
GATTGCTTGAACTCACGAGGTTTGGCCTGAAATTAGCCAAGATCATTCCACTTGTTCTGGGCAAGAGAGCCACCATCTGTCTCAAATGCAAGCATGTATACATACATACAGACAGACAGACAGACAGACAGACATACTTGAGACAGGAGAAAGCTAGACAACTGATAGGCATACAGTTAAGGAGGGTCCAGGTTGCTACAAGCCCCACGGACTGGAGCGAACACCATCACTTCCAGGTCCCTGCCCTTTTCCCCGAAAGGCCCTTCCCAACCCTCTCCAGACTGGTAAATTTACTAAGACCAGACAGACCATGGTACCTCTCTCTGACTGGTGTTGCCAATCAATGACAGGCTCTGGAGACTATATAAACTCCTGCCTGCAGCAGCAACCCAGCAACCCTTCTGGACCCTTGCACTGCCACTCTTAAGGACCCCTCACACTGCTGGGA
>NW_007022365.1:0-378 GCF_000164805.1 Carlito syrichta
AGCTGACTTAACTAGCTAGCTACCTAGGTGAGACGACTTAACTAGTCGGCCGACCAGTAAGATGATCCGTGAGCTCCCTTAACTATTAAGCCAGGGAGTGAGCCGAGCAGTGAGCTGACTTAACTAGTTGGCTGGCGAGCAAGTCAACTAGTTAGCTGACATATTGGCCTCGAGTGAGCCAACAAGTGAGTTGACCTGTTGGCTGACAAGCGAACTGACTAGTTTGCTGACCGGTTTGCAGTCGAGCAAGCTGAATAGTTAGGTGACCTGATGAAAGCGAACGAACCCACTAGTTAGCTGACAAACTAGCTGATTTGCTAGCCAACTAGTTAGCTAAATAACTAGCTGATTTGCTAGCTGTCTTAACTAGCTAGCTGA
>NW_007022366.1:0-702 GCF_000164805.1 Carlito syrichta
TCTCTCAAAGCAGTTAGACCACACCATCCAGGGCTGGGCCCCATGTCTGCGAGCGCTGTCTGCCACCCACATGTTGGTGTGCGAATCCAAAAAACTCACCTTCGGGGCCCCTATCACAGTAACCTCCCCCCACCATTTACAGCACCTCCTAAGCTACAAAAGCCTTCAAACGCTACCCCCTGGTTGAGTTCTATTACTCCTTGTCTTCTTCTTACAGGATCCCTCCATATCCTTTCAAACTTGCGCACCCCTAAATCCAGCCACGCTGCTCCCTTCCTCCACAGCCCCACCAACCCACGACTGTGTAAAAGCTGTGGAGGCTCTCCTCCCTTGCCCAGTTCACAACCAGGAGGGCCCTTTGCCCTCCCCCTCCTATACCTGGTTCACTGATGGCAGCTCCTTCCTACACAACGGGTCCTGGGTTGCGGGATACGCCATCACCTCTATTACACACGTCATTGAGGCAAAGCCTCTCCCACCAGGCACCACTAATCAACAGGCAGAACTTATAGCTGCCACTCGAGCATTCCAGCTAGCGGCTGGACACTCCTTCTCACTCTACACTGACTCCAAATATGTTTTCCTCATTCTCCTCTCCCACTCGGCCATATGGAAGGAAAGGGGGTTACTGACTACCAAAGGCTCAGCAGTAATTAACGCTAAACTAATCTCCAACCTTCTCACCACCTCTCTGCTTCCCAC
>NW_007022367.1:0-382 GCF_000164805.1 Carlito syrichta
CGGATCACATTCTGAGAGTTTCAATGCAGCACCCCAGACATACTGCGATTCCTCCCTCCTTCTAGTCTGTCCAGGTGAAACAGCATTTCATGTGGTGGATTTGTCCCACCACTCAGCAAGCCCAGATCAGGGCCAGGGTATCTGGGGGGACAGGGGAGAGCAGCGAAATGTGAGTTTCCCAGGGAACCTGAGAGTCAGCACAGCAAGAGGACAAAGCAATGCAAGCAAATAAGACAAGAGAAAGAAAAGATGGATCCTAGGTGTCTCCCAAGCCTGAAAACTTCCACATGTATTTAAAAAAAAAATACATACATCCATATGTGTGTGTGTGTGTGTGTGTGTGTGTGTGTGTGTGTGTGTGTGTGTGTGAGAGAGAACTGAG
>NW_007022368.1:0-457 GCF_000164805.1 Carlito syrichta
AATGGAATGGATGGAGATGAGTAGAATGTAGAATAAATGAATGGAGAGAAATAGAACGGAGATGAATGGAATGGAGAGGATTGGAGTAAAAGAAATACAATGCAATGGAATGGAAAGAAAAGAATGGAGAGGGAAGTAGTGGAGTGAAATGGAATGGAGTAGAATGGAATGGAATGTAGAGGAATCCAAAGGCAAGGAATGGAAAGGAATTTAAAAAGATGGAATGGAATATAGAGGAATGGAATGGAAAAGAATGAAGTGGAGAGAAAAGGAAGAGAATGGAATGGATAATAGTGGAATGGAATGGAAAGAAACGGAATATAATGAAGAGGAATGGAATGGAGAGAAATTAAAGGGAAAGGAATGGAATGAAATTGAATGTAATAGAATGAAATGCAGTGAAATGGAATGCAGAAAAATGGAATGGAGAGAAATGAAGAGGAATGGAATGGAATCA
>NW_007022369.1:0-375 GCF_000164805.1 Carlito syrichta
AGCCACTCTGCTGGTCAGCCAGTAATCAGCTGGCATATCTAGCGTGCCACCTACCTGACAAGCTTGCTTACCAGCCAGTTTAACTTGCCAGGCACTTAGCTAGCCTATTGGCTAACAAGCTGACTTAACCACCTGGCTTAACTATATAGACTTCTGACTAGCCTGCTGGCTTAAATAGTTAGCCACCTAGTTAACCAGCCAGCTAGTCAGCTCATTAACTCACTAAATTAACAAGCTAGCCAGCCAGCTAGACAGCTGTTTTAATTTCCTAACTACCTTCCTAGCCAGGTGGCTTAACTGCCTGTCTTAACAAGTTATCCAGCTAGCTAGGCAGCTGATGGAACTAGTGAGCTTCCTAGCTAGCAAGTTGACAAG
>NW_007022370.1:0-479 GCF_000164805.1 Carlito syrichta
CCAGTAAAATCAATAAAGTGAACTAATTCTACAAAGTGACTTCAGTGGTATTCTTCAGTTGAGAACAAATGTGGAAAGTATTCATTGAAATGTAACTAGGTCAGGTTCTGGCTCAGCCTGTAATCCCAGATTTTAGGAGACCCCGGTGAGTGCATTGCCTGAGCTGGTGGGTTTGAGACCAACCCAGGCAACTTGGTGAGACCTCATCTCTACAATAAATAAGATTAACGAGGCATGGTGGCACTTGCCTGTAGTTCCAGATACTTGAAAGATTGAAGCAGAAGAATCGCCTGTGCCCAGCATTTGAGACTACAGCGGCCAGGAGCCTGTCACTGCCCGCCAGCCTGGGTGACATAGCGACTCCACCAACAACAAAAAATTACTTGAAATTTCTAAGTAGGCTAAATAATGAACAGTGTATGAACTTGAAATAGTGTATGGCCTGGTGGATTGGGTGGGTCATCATGAGTCCTCCCAGA
>NW_007022371.1:0-374 GCF_000164805.1 Carlito syrichta
GGATGGGATGGAATGGATAGGAATGGAATGGAACTGAATGTAGAGTAATGGAGTGGAATGGAACAGAACGGAAAGGAAAGGAGACGAATGGAATGGAATTGAATAGAGGGATTAGAATGGAGAGGAATGGAATAGAATCGAATATAATGGAACGCAATGGAATGGACAAGAAAGGAATGGAATGGAATGGATGAAATGGAATGGAAAGGAATGGCGAGGCTGGAATAAAATGGAATGGAATGGAAGGGAATGGAATAGAGAGGAGGGGAAGGGAATGGAATAGAAATGAATGGAATAGAGAGTAATAGAATGTTATGGAATGGAAGGGAATGTCGAGGAATGGAATGGAATTGCATGGAGTGGAATGGGGAGGA
>NW_007022372.1:0-434 GCF_000164805.1 Carlito syrichta
ATAAACAACAGAAATTTATTGCACATAGTTAACGGAAGCTGAGAAGTTCAAGATCAAGGAACCATCAGGTTCAGTGTCTGTTGAGAGCCTGCCTCTTCCTTATAGATGGTGCCTTTTATGTGTCTTCACATGTCTGAAGGTCAAAGAAGAGGGAAAAACTCATTCCCTCAAGCTCTTTGTAATGTCACTAATCTTACCTATCAAGGCAGAGCCCTCTTGACTAATCATCTCCAAAAGGTTCCATTTTATTTATTTATTTATTTGTTATTTTTCCTCCTTGCTAACATATTTAATAGACACTTGCATAAAATGTAATTTTCAACACAAAATATATTATCAAAAGCCCCAAGCTACAGGTTTAGCTTCACGAAAAGCATAACCCAGCTGGCAAAGTTGGTCCTTAACAATCCATTCCCAAACAGATTTTTCAGATA
>NW_007022373.1:0-515 GCF_000164805.1 Carlito syrichta
TCTTAAGTAGCTAGCTACCTGGCTCTCTAGCTGGCTAAGCATCTGGCTAGCTAGCTAGCAGGCTGGCCACCTGGCTACCCAACTGGTTTAGGTAGCCAGCCAGCAGGTTGGTCATTGGGATTGCCAGCTGGCTTAAATAGCCAGAGAGTCTGCTGGTCACCCAGCTCCCAGCCAGCTTAACTAGCTGGCTAACTAGCTGACCAGCCTGCTATCAAGGCAGTTTAACTTGCCAGTCACCTACCTGGCTAGCCATCTTAGCTGACTTAACTAGCTAACTCAACTAGATAGACATCTGGCTAGCCAACTGGCTTTACTAGCTAGTCACTTAGCTAGCCAGCTGGCTAATCAGCACAATTAACACGCTGACTTAACTAGCTAGCCAGCTGACTTAATTAGCTAGCTACCTACCTAGTCAGGTGGTTATCAAATTGATTTAACTAGCTGACTTAACCAGTTAGTCACCTGGCTAGCCAGCTGACTTCACTAGCAAGATACCTAGTTAGCCAGTTGACTAG
>NW_007022373.1:2087-2452 GCF_000164805.1 Carlito syrichta
CTGATGAAATTAGCTGACTTAACCAGCTAGCCAGTTGGCTAGCCAGCTGACTTAACACACTGACATCACTAGCTAGCCAGGAAGCTATCTAGCTGACTTAACTAGCTAGGTACATACATTGCCAGTTTGCTAGTCAGCTGCTCTTAACTAGCTAAATTAACCAGCTATCCAGCTGGCTATCCAACTGACATAACTAACTCACTACCTAACAAGCCTTCTGGCTAGCCAGCTGACTTAACTAGCTGGGTTAACTACCTAGCTACCTAGTTGGCATGCTGACTTATATAGTTAGCTAACTAACTAGCTACCTAGCTAGCCAGCTGACTTAAATAGTTATCTAACCAGCTAGCTACCTAGCTAACAAG
>NW_007022374.1:0-380 GCF_000164805.1 Carlito syrichta
CTGGGCGTGACCTCTGGAGTGAGGGAGGGGGACACATCAGGGTGCTGGGGGGACGTGGGGCCATCCTGAGGCAGGAGCAAGCGGAAGCTGCCTTCCTGGCTTGGCGACGGAAGGGCTGGGGGTCCATCCCGAGCCCGTGGCTGGCGCAGGCAGGAACGGTGGGTTCTGTGCCCACAGTGGATGAACAGCGGCGGCTTGGAGGCAAGGGGACAGGAGGACAAGGGGCCTCCCGTCCAAGGAAGGCACTTGCAGCTGGCACGGCCTGGGGGGGCTTGGTGGGAGGCGTGGATTGGCAGATGAGGAAGGGGAGGAGCTCGGGGAGGAGCCGTGACGCCCGCCTCAAGCAAACATAGTCAGCTGAAGCCACTGTGGACGGAGAG
>NW_007022375.1:0-370 GCF_000164805.1 Carlito syrichta
CGGCCACTTCACTCCAGTCTGGGTGACAGAGTGAGACTCTAACTCAAAAAAAAAAATGATAACAAAAATTTTAAAATATAATAAACCTCCAGCAAGGTTGGTCAGGAAAAAAGTAAGAGCACAAATTACCAATATGAAAAATAAGAAATGAGACATCACTGCAGATGCTGCCCATAAAATTTGACAAATTAAATAAAAGGGACAAATTGCTCAAAAAATACTTCTCAAAACTAAACAAAGAAAAAATACAATATATGAATAGTCTTTTATCTGTTAAAAAAAATGAATCCACAAAGAAAACTCTCAAATGGTTTTGCTGGCAAATTATTCTAAATAAGAAAAAATCCCTGATATGTTCTTTCAAACAACA
>NW_007022376.1:0-488 GCF_000164805.1 Carlito syrichta
CAGCTGGCTGGCTGATTAAATCAGCGAGTTAATTCAGTTGGCCAACCAGCTAGCTAGGGAGTTAAGTCAGCTGGTAATGTCAGCTGGCTAGCCAGCTGGCTAGCAGGTTAAGTCAGCTAGTTAAGTGAGCTGAGTATCCAGCTTTCTAGCTAGGTAGCTAGCTACTTAAGACATCTAGCTAAGTCAGCTGGCTAGCTTGGTACTTAGCTAGTTAAGTCAGCTAGTTCAGTCAGCTGACTAGTTAGTTAAGACAGTTAGTTAAATCAGCTGGCTAGCCAGCTGCCTATCAGGGTAGCTATCTAGTTCAGTCAGCTGGCACCCAGCTGGCTAGCTAGTTATGTCACCTAGTCAAGTCAGTTCACTGGCCAGCAGGTTAGCTAGGTAATCAAGTAGTTTAGACACCTGGCAAGCCAGTGGGATATGTAGGAAGTTAGCTACTTAAGTCAGCTGTCTAGCCTTTATGCTATCTAGTTATGTCAGTTAGTTAA
>NW_007022377.1:0-369 GCF_000164805.1 Carlito syrichta
AGGAATGGAGTGGAATTGAATGGAATGGAATGGAAGGGAGATGAATGGAATGAAATGGAGAGGATTACGAATGGAATGGAGTGGAATGGAATGGAATGGCGTGGAATGTAGTAGAATGGAGAGACATGGAGTAGAATGGAGAGGAAATTAATGGAATGGAATGGTGTGGAATGGAATGGAATGGAATAGAGATTAATGGAATAAATGCAGTAGAAAGGAGAGTAATGGAATGGAATGGAATGGAGTCGAGAGGAATAGATGGAATTTAATGAAATGGCATGGAATGGAATAGAAGGGAACTGAAAAGAATAGAGGAATGGAATGGAGAGGATGGAATGGAATGCAACAGAGAGGATTGGAAATGACAGA
>NW_007022378.1:0-387 GCF_000164805.1 Carlito syrichta
CAGGGACTCAGGCCATCCTCTAGCCTCAGCCTCCCAGAGCACTGAGATGACAGGCATGAGCCCCTGGCTATTCTCCACACCACACTTGGGGCCCAACCACTAAACCCACTACATCCGATGACCCGGGACCCTTGAGAGGACAGACGGAGTCACCCCCCAAGTCCTACACATGGGAGATCTGGCTCAGGTATATGTCTCTGCTGGGGTGCCTAACCCTCTACCCCCATTGTCCCCAGGGTTGACCCACTCGCTCCTCCCAGGGGTCGCCTCCAGGAAAGGGAGGGGGTGACTCTCAAACCTTCTAGGCAGCGGGTACCACCAGAAGACTCATGCCTGTCTCCTTGGCAATTGGAGAGTTCGAAACAGAAAGATGGCCAAAGCCCAGGA
>NW_007022379.1:0-365 GCF_000164805.1 Carlito syrichta
GTTTTAATTTGTATTTCTTTGATGATTAGTAAGGCTGAGCATTTTTTCATGTATCTGTTGACTGCTCACATGACTTCTTTTGAGAAGTGTCTATTTATATCTTTGGCCCACTTATAATGGTGCTGTAGGTTTTTTCCCTTTTGGCACATTTTAGTTACTTTTAGATACTGGATGTTAACCCTTTGCAAGATATACAGTTGGCAAATACTTTCCCCCATTCTGTGGGCTGTCTTCCCACTATCTTGATGGTTTCTTTGCTTTTTAGAAGCTTTCAGTTTGATGAGATCCCACTTGTCTATCTTATATCCCATGGTCTGGGCATTTGGGCTTTTGATCAGGAATTGGTTGCCTGTTCCATTTTCATA
>NW_007022380.1:0-743 GCF_000164805.1 Carlito syrichta
TAGCTGACCTAACTTGTCAGCTGAGAAGTTGGCCCACTAGTCGGCCAATTGCTTATCTGATTTAACTTATTGGACCGCTAATAGGCTGAAAGTTAAGATGAATTAACTAGTCGGCTGGCGAGTGACCACACAGGTGAGCTCACTTAACTAGTTGGCCGGTGAGAGAACCGACTGCTCAGCGAATTAACTAGTATGCTGGTGAATGAACAGACGCATGCACTGCCATAACTAATCATCCAGCTAGTGAGCTGATCAGTGAACTGACTTAACTAGTTGGCTGGCGAGCAAGCCGACTAGTTAACAGAGCTCTTGCCCTGCAAGCGAGCCGCCAAGTTAGTTGACCTGTTGGCTGGCGTGCGAGACAACTAATTTGCTGACCAGTTGGCAGGTGAGCGAGCCTACTAGTTAGCTGACCTGATGGAAAGCGAAGGAGTCCACTAGTTAGCTCACCAGCTAGCCGAGATGCTAGCCAACAAGTTAGCTAAGTAACTAGCTGATTTGCTACCTTACTTAACAAGCTAGCAGACTAGGAACCTGACTAGCTGGCTAACTTAACTAGGTACCTGAATACTTAGCTGAGTTGCTAGCTCACATAACTAGCTAGCTGACTATCTAGCTGACTTAACTAACTGACTAGCTAGTTTGCTGGGTAGCTGGCTAGCCAGTTGACTTAACTAGTTAGCTATCTGGTTGGCTACACGTCTAGCCACCTGTCTTAACTAGCTAGCTACCTGGCTGGCTAG
>NW_007022381.1:0-589 GCF_000164805.1 Carlito syrichta
AATTTCTTTCTGTCTCTGCAATCTTTTAGAAGACTGCCTGTGATGTGCCTGCAGTCTGGCACAATGCTTATTCAACAATAGAACTGTTTCCCCTTTCTTCTGCTGTTGTGGAGATTTGTTCTAGCTTGGCAAGAGACTCTCTATAGTTTTCAAATGGCCATAGCAAGCAGGGTTTTACAAAATAAAGAAGCCTGTCTCAGGGGTCCTTATCACTGTATCCTTGGTTTCCTTAGCTCTGGCTATAAAATCATATATCTTCCTGTGGATGTGCACACTTGTGTCTGTCCTTCATGTTGTTTATACTTGTTGGTTTTCATCTGTGAGCTGCATGTTTCCCTAGGCTGAATGGACTGTGGACAGGCCAGATCAGGAGAAGATGCAGAAAGGAAGGACAACATTCTTTTGACCTGGAAGTGGTGGAGAGGGGTCACTCATTTTGTCATAGGCAGAAAACCATCCTGAGCAATAGGGTTCTAATTTCCTCCCCTACCGCTCTCCTTCCAATCAGCTGGGGAACCCCTTTACTAATCACTCCCCTTCCAGACATTGGCAATTCTATTCTGCTTCCTCCTATTCTTCTGGTGAATTT
>NW_007022382.1:0-364 GCF_000164805.1 Carlito syrichta
ATGTTTTAAAGCAGAAAACTAAAATGGCTGTGCTATTGTCCACAAGCCAATTACATATTTGTTGGGTTATAGCATGCTCTTAACCTAAGTTTATGGTATACTCTATTACTGTTCTCTCACTGGTCTTGCACATACACACACACACACACACACACACACACACACAGCTACTTGGAAGGCTGAGGCTGAAGGATCACCTAAGCCCAGCAGGTCGGATGCGGTGGCCGTGAGCATGTCCTGCATTCCAGCCTGGGCAACAGGGTGAGAACTCAAACTCAAAAAAAAAAAAGTCATGCACTTCCTATACAAGAATCACTTGGTCTCCGCTTACCCTACTTACTCTGCCTTTATGTACCTTATAACA
>NW_007022383.1:0-423 GCF_000164805.1 Carlito syrichta
CCACTGCACTCTGGCCTGGACAACAGAGTGAGACCTTGTCTCAAAAAAACAAAACAAAATAAAAAAATCCTTCCAGAATCTGTTTTAGGACTGTGGCATCTTCAAGGACAAGGTCTCTCACCTTCCTAAGTGTTTTTCTGTCCTGGTGTACGTGTGTGTGTGTGTGTGTGTGTGTGTGTGTGTGTGTGTGTGTGTGCATGTACGTATATACAAGTGTACACATGCATCCTTGCACGTAGGAAAAGTAACCCTCAAATAGGAGTAGTCCTTCTAACTTTATATTGCTTTATTGAGTGGTCACAACATGGGTTTGTAGGTTACAGGCTTGTCTGCTATGCTGCTGATGGGGGAGGGGGTTGGTTATAACTGTGAAACTGAATCTCCTGCTGCATGTCATTCTAAGTGTCCACTCACATCTGCTGT
>NW_007022384.1:0-441 GCF_000164805.1 Carlito syrichta
ATATAATGGAACAGAATGGCGACGATCGGAGTTGATTAAATGTAATGCAATGGAGAGGAATGCAATGGAATAAAATGGAATAGAATGGAGAGGAATGGCATAGAATGTAATGGAATGGAAAGATGGAATGGAGAGGAATAGAATGGAATGAATTGTAGATTAATGGAATGGAGAGGAACAGAATGGATTGGAATGGAATGGAAGGGTGAGGAACGGAAGGGAATGGAATGGCGAGTAATGGAATGGAAAGGAATGGAATGGAATGGAGAAGAATGGAAAGGAATGGAATGGAGACGAACGAAATGAAGAGCAATGGAATGGAAATGAATGGAATGGAATGAAACACAATGGAGGGCAATTGAATGAAATGGATGGCAGAGAAATGGAATGGAGAGGAATGGAATGGAAAGGAATGGAATGGAATGGAATGGAATGGAATGG
>NW_007022385.1:0-414 GCF_000164805.1 Carlito syrichta
GGTGACTTAACTCGCTAGGCAGCTGGTTAACCAGCATTCTTAAAGCTAACTATCCTGCTTGGCAGCTGGCTAGCCAGCTGACTTAACTAACTGACTTAACTACATAGTCTACTCTCTTAACTAGCTGACTTAACTAACTAACTACCTAGTTAGTTAACTGACTTAACTAGCTGATTTAACTAGCTAGCTACCTAGCTATCATATAGCTATCTCACTTAACTAGCTGACTTAACCAGCTAGCAAGCTGACATATTAAGCTGATTTAACTAGCTAGCTACCTAGCTAGCCGGCTGATTTAAGTAGTTGAAACTACTAGCGAGCCATCTGACTGCCCATCTGACTTAACTAGCTTTGTAACTAGTTAGCCAGTGGGTTAGACCACTGACTTAATGAGCAAACTTTACTAGCTAGCCA
>NW_007022386.1:0-359 GCF_000164805.1 Carlito syrichta
GTAACTAGCTAGTTAGCTAACTGCTTATGTCAGCTGGGTAGCTAGGTAGTTAGCTAGGTACCTATCTATTTGAGTCAACTGGCCAGCCAGGGAGCTAGCTAGTTAAGTCAACTACTTAAGTCAGCCGACTACCCAGCTGGCTAGCTAGGCAGCAAGTTAGTTTTGTCAGTTGGCTGGCCAGCTGGCTAGCTGGTTAACTTAACTTGTTAAGACAGCAGGATAGCCAACTGGCAAGGTAGGTAGCTAGCTAGTTAAGTCAGCTAAATAGCTACCAGACTAGCTAGTGATGTTATTAAGTAAAGTCAGCTGGCTAGCCAACTGTCTAGCTGGTTAAGTCAGCTAGTTTAGTCAGCTGTCTA
>NW_007022387.1:0-358 GCF_000164805.1 Carlito syrichta
GCTAGTCAGCTGAATTAACAATCTCGCTATATAGCTAGCCAGGGGGCTAGCCAGCTGATTTAACTAGTTGACATAAGTAGCTAGCCAGCTGTCTAGCCAGCTCAGTTAATTAGCAAGCTACCTAGCTAGCCAGCTGGCTAGCCAGCTGACATAACTAGGTAACTTAAATAGCTAGCCAGCAGGCTAAACAGCAGACAATTATCTAACTACCTAGCTAGCCAGCTGTCTTGCCAGCTGACTTATCTAGGTGACTTAACTAGCTAGCCAGCTGACTTATCTAGGTGACTTAACTAGCTAACCAGCTGACTAGCAGGCTGACATAACTGACTAGTTACCTAGCTAGCCAGCTGTATAGCCA
>NW_007022388.1:0-9697 GCF_000164805.1 Carlito syrichta
GGGAGCGGCCACTGCACTCCAGTCTGGGCGACAGAGTGAGACTCCAACTCAAATAAATAAATAAATAAATAAAAATAAAATAAATGGAATACAGATAAACATTTACATAAAAATAAAGCTATTCTGAAAATCCAAATACACATTTTCAAAAACTCCTACAGTTTTTTAAAGTCTCACCGAAATGATACACTTTCTTCTTGCATAATTTATGCTTTATTTTCATACATTTATTTCCTCGCTCTCTTTCTCTCTCTTCTTCTCTATCTCTAAGCATCACAAACTGATTAGAAAAATGTTTCCTGACATCATACTCTTATTCCAGCCAAAGGCAATCGGTAATACATCTGGTTCTCCAGCCAAACACAACCAATACATCTTGGTGCATAAGGAAGAATGCTAAGCATGGGGAATCATGGGCCAGTTCAATAAGAGGGTGTTACAGAGGACTTAGTCAAGGGTTTGTTTTAGTAGTTTTGGGGGCTCTTTAAAGAAGTAAGGCTTTGTTATTTGGGCTGGGAGTGGGAGGAATCTGGAGAGAGAGAGTAATTTGGATTGGTTGTTTAGATAAATCTTAGCTAGAAGAAAAGAAGACAAGGTTGAGGCTACAGCTTTCACCGGCAAAGAAGCAGCAGAAGTTTATTTTAGCCAGTATAGAGGGAAGTTTGCTCCTTTGTGGCTTGGACAATGATCAGATTTTATCTGTGCTCAGATATGAATATGAAGTGGCCTTGTTTTGTTTGTTTGTTTGTTTTGATATATTATGATCAGAAATGTCTTGTCTGATATGAATACTTTCCCAAATGGTTTACATTGAATATGATAAGAAGCAAGAGCTAACTATGTGCCTGTTTCAAGCTGCTCGAAGCTGCATCTAACTTTCTCCTATACACTTCAATTAAATTCATAGCTATATTATTAATTATATCTGGAATTAAGTTGGCTCATCAGTACAATTAAGCTAATAATAACTCTGATTAAGTTTGTTCTGAGTGTTAAATTAATTCAGAAATACAATAAAATTAAGCACAACAAATAAGGCATGCTTTTCTAACTGTCACTCTGAAACCCTTGCAATGGGTGAACCCCTTGGTATCTCCAAGAGTCATAGGACAAGGAGGTATTATAACAAAGGAGGAAGCAAAAGAGAAGGCGTCTACTTCATCAGCACTTACTCATGGTAGACACCATTAGGACTCAGGTGAAGTCATCTCCATCACAGGTTAGGGTTAGGCAATTTGATTCCTTCACCTTGGCTGCACTCATTGACATAATGAGTCCAGTGTCATACAACTATGATGTTGAATAAGATAGGTGAGGATGAACATTCTTGTCTTGTTCCTTTTCTGAGGGGGAATGTTTTCAACATTTCCCAGTTAAGTATGATGTTGGTTATTGGTTTGTTATATACGGCTCTTTTATTTTAAGATATGTTCCTTCAATAGCCAGTTTGTTGAGGGTTTATTATCATGAAGCAATGGTGGATTTTGTCAAATGCCTTTTCTGCTTCTATTGGGATGAACATGTGGTTTTTATTTTGCTTCATTTATGTGATGTATCATATTTATTGATTTGTGGATATTGATCCATCCTGGAACAAAACCTCCTTGACTGTGATGGATAATTTTTGATGATGTTAAATATAGTTTGCTAGAATTTTGTTAAGGGTTTTAGTACCTACATTCATTAGGGAAATAGGCCTAGTTTTCTTTTTTTGTGGTGTCCTTGTCTGATTTTGGTATTAGTGTGATACTGTTTTCATAGAATGAGTTAAAGAGAAATCCATTCTCAATTTTTGGTATAGTGTCAGTAGGATTGATGCCAGATCTTCTTTGTATGTCTGTTAAAATTTGGCTGTGAATCTATCTGGCCCTGGGATTTTTGCTGTTGAAATATTTCTTTTATTACTGATTCAGTTTCATTGCTTATTATTGGCCTATTTAGTACATCTATTTTTTTCTCATTCATTCTTGGAAGGGTGAATGTTTCCAGAAATATATCCTTTTTCGCTAGGTTTGCAGTTTGTTGCCATAGAGGTGCTCATAGTGGTCCCTGACTACTATTTTTTATTTCTATGGTATTGGTTATTATGTCACCTCTATCATTTCTGATTAAATTTGAGGTCTCTCTTTTTTCTTGGTTAGTCTAGCTAGTGGTCTGTCAGTTTTGTTTATCCTTTCAAAAAACTCACTTTTTGATTCAGAGATCTTTTTTATCTTTTTTTGTCCCAATGTCATTTAGTTCTGAGATAATCTTTATAATTTATTTTCTTGTACTAGCTTTAGGTTTTGATTATTTGATTGTCCTTGTTTTCATGGTTTTGTTAGGTGCAAAGTTAAGCTGTTAACTTCATTCTCAACATGTTAGCTTTGTCTCTCTTTACGCTGAAATTTTCACTATCAATTCTATGTGAAGGGCAGGTCATTTATGCTCATTTAATCTGTTTTTATAAACAGAAAATAATAATGTGTGGGTTTGGGATTCAGCTTTTGAAACTAATCATGTACTTTGAAGTGTCATGTAGTATATGTAAACGTACACTTGTCTTCATGGCATCATTTGGACCCCATAGTGTGGCCCATGTTCACTTGAATATTCCCCTATGACCTGTTGCCATGGAATGTAATGAAGTACATCCTGCCTTCCATTTTTATTTTTTTTTGAGTTGGAGTTTCACTCTGTCACCCAGACTGGAGTGCAGTGGCCGCTCCCAGCCACTGCAGCCTCGACCTGCTGGGCTCTGACGATCCTTCCACCTCAGCATTCCGAGGAGCCAGAATTACATGCACGTGCTACCACGCCCGGCTGATTTTTTGATTTATTGTAGAGATGAGGTCTCGCTGCCCAGGCGGGTCTCAAACCCGCGGGCTCAGGCAATCCACTCACCTCCGCCTCCCAAAGGTGCGGGATTACAGGCTGAGCCACCGAGCCCGGCTCCTGCCTTCCATTTTAACTGCCACTTGGAGGTGGGCTGATTTACTTGGTGGTGATTTTTTCCCCTACAGTATTAGCTTTGTGTTTAGGTTTCTCAAAGATGGGAAATCTAAATTGCTACTTGAGAGGTATGTTATTGATCTTGTGACTACTGTTTCTTCAACTGTGCCAATTACTTTGTATTGTAATATTTTTCTCATTTTTATTTCCCAAACTCCAATTTGTCTCAGGTTTATAAATGTGTTTGTTATTTGGATTTTTGATGCATCTATCAAGCTGGTTCCTTTAAATATTTTCCTCAATATGTTATATTATCTTTTTCTATCTTATAATTTGGTACAATTATAAATTTTCCATTTAAAAATAAAAGTAATTTTACACTTTAGAAACACACACACACACACACACACATATATACACTTTTCCTAAAGCCAATGTTGTACTCACTCTTCTGTAGAAAAAAATACAAAAGAAACACATGTGCACTGCCTTGATCGGATCAGGAGACCTTGAACCCAAATACAGCAATATACATTCAATGAAGTGGAATTATAAGGCAAACTTTTCTGAATGTAGATGTCAAAATCTGAAACCACGTGTTAGAACAATCTAAATCCCAGAGAATTAAAGAAAGGTTAGAAACTGAATTTCATGTCAGGATTTCCGTTGGGTTATTGAGGACAGAATCACTGACTGGGTGCTGCTGAGAAGAGTGGTGAGTAGGGACAGTGCCATTGAGACAGGGAATTGATGGTTGGTGATAGAGGGAAGAAGAGTCTGAGTGGTACTTAGAGAGAGTCCTGGAGTGCATTCTTCAGGCTGTAGCTATAAACAGGTCCTTCTAAGGGGAGACAGAACTCTGTCCCCTGCCCCTGCAGAGTCTTGGTAATGATGAGGAGGTAGAGACTAAGTGTTGGTGTGGAAAGACCTAGTAGAAAGGTGTACCCTCAGAGGCAGTGCAGCCACTTGCCTGTTCTCAGCTCACCTTAATCCAGGTATTCAGACAGTTACTTAGATCAATTGTCTATGAGACAGTGGATGCCACAAACTTAATTGGTGAAATCACTGAAACACCATGAGCTCAGCAGGCAAAGATCCCTCTTAATTCCCATTAATTGTAGGTGTTAGTTGAAGAAAAGTTAATTCTTGGCACAGCCAACATATGGCAGTCGGTTTGGAATGGCCTGAGTTTCTAGGTAGGTTGGGAGCCAAACCATCCACTGGTCACTTGGGGTGATCAGCTGGTCATGGTAAGACTCACCCATGGCAGCTGACAGTGTGAAGATGCTGAGAGAGGATGTCCACACATTTGAACATGTCCTCAGTGAGTCTTTGAAGAAAACTGTCATATTTTAGTTCAAGAATAGTACGCTAGAGATAAGAGGCTTTTAAAAAATGATTTAAGTCCTTTTCTGGTCTCAGCTGTCTCTTCCAGGGCATCTACCTTCCTGAACCAACCACGGGGCAGTAAGATTTAAGAAAGTTAATGAGAAAAGCTCTTGGCTTAGGATATAATTTAGATAAATCAGATGTTTAGGGTTCTCTGTTCCCAGGGAACTAACTCAATTCCTGTCACAGATCCATCACTCAACAGTGATGTCTTTCTGAGCAAGTAACTTACAATCTCTACATTTCAATTCCCTGAACTGCAAAATATGGGTTGTAGCTTACCCATTGTTTACCAACCCAAGGGAAATTGCAGATGTCCTCCATGAACTGTAAAGCATTATATCCATGTAAAGGACAAAACAAACTTCCATCCTTCAAACTTTCATTCTTTTCCAGTCTCCCTCTATGTATTCATCCACTGCCAAGTCTCCGGATTGCTTTTCCAGACATTTAATGAATGAACACTTCAGGACACTTATGAAGCACCTGTATTTGTCTTTTCTTGTATTTAATCATATTTAGCCTTATAACATAGGCCATTGGAACATTTTCACATCTCATATGACGTGAAAGCAAAGGGAAGCAAAGCATAGAGAAGTCTATATATTCATATGAATATATAGAATATATATGAATATATATGAATATATAGACTTCTGTGGTATGTGAAGCTTTGAAATAGAATTGGAACCCAGGTTATGGGGCACCAACCTCTGTTTCTCTTGGTCAATCTGTGATGCTGAATTTATATATATTATATATTTGTATTTTTAAAATGTTAAAGATATGGGGTACAGTTCAGGATTAGGTAGATAAGTAGTCAGTTTACAGGTAAAGTTTGGGCCACCCTTTGGTCTATACTTCACTTGATTTTTGTTAACTCTTTGAAGAAAGGTGTTTGCCTACATTATTATCTTGTTGGGTTTCAGTTGCAACCCATACTGCAAGATCTTCACAAAGCTCAGCTCTGATTCAGGTGACTTTATTGTGCAGATGATGAAAAATGGGATCATACATTTAAAGTGTGAATAAAGTACTACTAATCATTTATGATCCTCTGCCAGCAAGATATTAACAATTATCTTTATTGTAACACATTCCTCGATATCCTGTCTCACAATGCAAGAATACCTCCTCAGAGGTCAAGAAGTTCTATTTTCTGCCCCAGGAAGTGGGTCAGAACAGCCTGCAGAATGTTTGCTGCAAACCAATCAGTTGACAGTACTGTGAAAAATTATTAGGATTAAGAGCAATCATTACAGTTTACTCCATTTCCCATATTTAAGATAAACTAAAAATGCTACTCCAGATTATTCTTTTATTTCATGTGTGCAAATATAAATGTATTAAGTCAACCACAAGTACTATGTCTACAGAAGTAAAGATACATTATTCAGTTATTAAGCATTAGCTGAAATCAACCTCTTCCTTAAACAGTTTGACACATTTTTATTATTTTGATTTTAATTTAATTTTATGTATTTATTTTGTAGAGATGAGGTCTTGCTATGCTGTCCAGGCTTGTCTCAAACTCCTGGGCTCAAGCATCCTCCTGCCTTGGCCTCCCAATTTGCTGGGATTACAAATGTGAGCCACTGTGCCTGGCTCAGTTTGCCAGATTTTTAAAAAGAACAGTAGAACAGTTTCAGATTAACATTAACACTTGGAAGCTGGCATAGAATTTTTTAGTATCCACCGCCCAATTTACTTTTTAAAATTTCATCTTACATTAGTGTGGTACATGTTTTTACGTTGACCAAAACAATATGGAAATATCATTGTTGACTAAAGTCCAGAGTTTGCACGAAAGTTCATTATATTTTACATCCTATGGAATTTTTGAAACTTATCCTTCATTACCATCGGAAAATTGTTTCATTTTTAGACATTATCCATGCTGTACCTATTCATTCCTCTCTTCTTTCTCCAGCAACCTGGCCATGACCAATCCTTTTACTCTCTGTAGCTTTTCTTTTACTCTCTATAGTTTTTGAAATAGACATGTACAGCTACTATGTATCTGATTATTATGTGATTATTGGTACATAGTACTTGTACATTTATAGGTTATGTGACATTTGATCACATCCATAGACTGTGTAATAACCAAGTCAGGGTATTTGGGGTATCTGTCACCTTGAGTATTTATCATCTCTATGATTTGTAAATATTTCAAGTTCTCCCTGCCAGCTATTTTCAAATATGCAATATGTTGTTGTTAACTCTAGAATGCCTACTCTGATATTAGAACATTACTACTCATTCCTTCTATCTAACCGGATGTTTGTAACAATTAATGAACCTCTCTTTGCCACCCCCCCCACATACCCTTCCCAGCCTCAGGTGTCTATTATTGTACTCTCTAATTCCATGAGATCAAATTTTTAGTCTCCCACACATGAGAACGAACATGTAGTATTTGTATTTTTGTACCTGATGTATTTCACTTAGCCTGATGACCTCCAGTTACATCTATATTTCTGCAAATAACATTATTTCATTCTTTCTATAAGTGAGCAGTATTCCATTGTGCATATATAACACAACACTTTTACCATCCATCCCTTATTGGACATTTGTTTTGATCCAATATCTTTGCAAATGTAAATAGTGCTGCATAAATGTGCAAATGCCAATATCTCATTGCTGTATTAATTTTTCCCTTAAATAGATATCCAGTAGTGGGATTGCTGAATCATGGTAGATCTATTCATAGTTTTTGATAAATCTCTATACTGTTGTCCCTCGTGGTAGTACTAATTTACATTGCTACTAGCAATGTATAAACGTTTTTTATATTTCCCTAATCCTCACCAGAAACTATTATTATTTTTTTTAGATTGGAAGTATATGGTTCATTTAGAAGGTAAATTAGAATGAGAGAATGTGTGAGACAGAGAAAAGGAGAGAGAATTAACCTCTCTAAGATGGGAGAAGTACCACATGGAGTCTAATAAAGCAATGGTGCTATCTTTTTAATAATAGTCATTCTAACTCTAGTGAGATACTATCTATTTAAGGTTTGTGTTTGCATTTTTTGTGATGACTGGCGATGAGAACTTTCTCCCATATATCTAAGTATTTGCATGTCTTCCTTTAAGAAATGTCTGTTAGTGTAACTTGTCCACTTTTTAATGGGCTACTTTTTAAACTGTTAAGTTGTTAGAATTTCTTGAATATTCTGGAAAGTATTCCTTGTCAGATGAGGAGTTTGCAAACATTTTCTCCTGTTCTTCAGGAGGTTTCTTTGCTCTGTTCCTTTTTTCCTTTTCTGTGAAGATTTTAAAGTTATTATATTTTCACTTGCCTGTTTGATTTTTATTGCCTGTGCTTTTGAGTTACTAGCCATAAAATCTTTGCCTAGGCCACTATTCTAAAGTGTGTCTCCTTTTAATCTAGTAATTCTAGGGTTTAGAGTCTTGTGTTTACATCCTTAATGTGTCCTGAGTTAATTTTTTTAGATGATGAGAGATAGGAGCCCAGCTTCAATCTTCTGAATAAGGATATCAGCATTTATTAAACACCGCATTTATTCCTCAGTGTATGTTACTGGCATTTTGTCATTTATCATCAGACTGTAAATATGTGGACTTATTTTAAGGTTTTTTATTTTGTTCCATTGGTCTATGTTTCTGTGTGTATACCAATACCATGCTGTTTTGATTATTATAGCCTTGTGATATATGGTGAAATCAGGTAGTGTGATGGCTCCATCTTTTTTTTCTTTTTTCTTTTTTTCCCAGCATTGCTCTGGCAATTCAAGATTAATTTTTGCTCAGTATGAATTTTAGGGTTGCCTTCTCTATTCCACTGAAAAATGACACTGGTAATTTGATAGAGATTGCAATGGCTATAGATTTCTTTGAGCAATTGATGGTCATGGAATATCTTTTTATTTATGCCCCCTTCAATTTCTTCCATCACTGTTTTGTAATTTTCCATTTGCATAGAAAATAATTTTCCATACTTCTACTTTCCATTTGTGTCTTCACAGGTAAGAAAAAATTTCTTGTAGGAAGTATATACATATGTGGGTCAAGTTTTCTTTATTTTTTCCATTCAATCTACCAGTATATTTAAGATCATAGTTTAATCTATTTATATTCAAAGTTATTATGATGTTTGAGAGCTTAATCCTGTAATTTTATTAATTGATTTCTAGTTATTTTAATATTTTTTTTTGCTTGTTTACTGTTTGTGTCCTTTTTGAGTTTGAGTCACCGTCACCCCAGCATCTATCTGCTATGCTCTGGCAATCCTTCTGCCTCAGCCTTCTAAGTAGCCAAAATTACAGGCATGAGCAACCATACCTGGCTCATTTTTTTATTTATTGTTGAGACGAAGTCTCACCGTGTTGCCACAGGCTCAGGCAATCCTCTCACCTTTGTTTTCCAAAATGCTGGGATTATAGGCTTGAGCCACCACACCCAGCCTACTTTAATATCTTTATTTCTTTTTATTTTATTGTGTATTGGTTGTTTTCTGTAGTGGTAACTTGTAAGTTCTTATGTCTTTTTGGTTTGCTTGTTTGCCATACTAGTGGGCTTTTTACATCCATGCTATTTCAGGATTGTAAAAATTGACGTGTCACTTTCATGTGTTGTAAGCTTTCATAGACATTTCTAGTAGGGCAAGTCTAATGGTGATGTATTCCCTCAGCTTTTACTTGCTTGAAAAATGCTTTATTTCTCCTTGATGCCTGAGAATGACTTTGCTGGGTGTAGTATCATTTGCTGGCAGTTTTTGTTTGTTTTTATTTTTCTGTCAGCACATTGAATATGCCAACCCATTTTCTCCTGACCTATAATGTTTCTGCCAAAAAAATTTACTGTTAGTCTGATGAAGTGTCCCTTATAAATAGCTAGACACTCACAGTTCTCTTGTAAGTAATAGAGTTCTCTCTTAGTCTTTGACTTTTGGCAATTTGACTATAAAGTGCCATGGAGAATACTTTTTAAAAATTTTACCTGTATGAAGATATCTGAGGTTTTTGTATCTAGATGTCTACATCTCTTGCTAGACTTGGAAATTTCTTAGCTATTATTTTGTTAAATATGTTTTATATTAATTTTCACTACACCTTCTGGGACACTGAATATTCAAGTATTTGGGAACTTAATGATTTTCCAGGTGTCATGTATGCATTATTCATTCTTATTATATATTTTTCTTAAATTTTTTTGATGGAGTTATTTCAAAAAACCTGTCTTCAGGTTTGAAATTCCTTTTCTGTTTGATCTGCTCTGTTGTTGAAAGTTTTAAATACATTTTATATTTCATTTAACACATTCTTCATTTTTAGAATGAATAATCTGGAAATTTGTTTGGTTCTTTGCTATATCTATCTATCTCTTTAGTAGCAGTTTTATTAATATCC
>NW_007022389.1:0-357 GCF_000164805.1 Carlito syrichta
GGTTCTTATGGTTTGAGGTTTTACATTTAGGTCTCTGATCCATTTGGAGTTAACCTTTAGCACCGATATTTTCAACTGATGTGACTTGGGGACACATACTAATTCTTGACTCAAGTGAAGTTGAGAATCTAGAAAGGTACTTTTTAGGGACAGAGAAACTTTCTGATATATTGATACTTGTGTGATCTGACAAAAATGTTGAAAGCATGAGGATTTCCAATACATGACCTTACTATGTATAAGTTGTGAAGCTTCAGGTCAAAAAGCAAAGCTGAACATTTTTGAAGGGCAAAAGTAACTCTTTCACAGAAGTAGAACATGTGTGCAAAAACTACAGTCCAGTCCCAATCCAGCTCA
>NW_007022390.1:0-357 GCF_000164805.1 Carlito syrichta
AGCAACTGATACTCCTCAATAATGCATGCCCCAGTGACTAGCCCTTCTTTGATGTGTGTCTTTATGTCTAGTTCTCCTGTTTGAAATGTACCACAGTGATTTGCCCTCCTCTGTAATGCGTGTCTCAGTGACTGGCCCTTCTCCTGGGTTGGTGTCTAACTAACTGGACCTCCTCTAAGAAGGGAACCAAAAAGAAAATCTCTTTTCTGTGATGGGTGTCCCAGTAACTAACCCTCTTAAGAGATACTTGCCTTTGTGACTGACCTCCCTCCGCGATTGCAGCCATAGTGATGAACCCTGCTCTATGATAGGTGCCCCAGTGACTGGTTATCCTGTGGGATGGTTGTCCCAGTGACT
>NW_007022391.1:0-556 GCF_000164805.1 Carlito syrichta
TGGGAGGCTGAGGTGAGTGGATTGCCTGAGCCCGCAGGTTCGAGACCCACCTGAGCAACTGGGCGACACCTCATCTCTACAATAAATCAAAAAATGAGCCGGGTGTGATAGTACGCACCTGTAGTTCCGGCTACCCGGAAGGCTGAGGCAGAAGGATCGGTGGAGCCCAGCAGGTCGAGGCTGCGGTGGCCTGGAGCGGCCACTGTACTCCAGTCTGGGCGACAGTGATATTCCAACTCAAAAAAAACAAAAACAAAAACAAAAAACCCCTGAGATTGAGTTATTCATTTATTTATTCATATATATATTCATATATATATATTTATTTATTTATTTTATTTTATTTTATTTTATTTTTTTAGTTGTAGTCTCACTCTGTCACCCAGACTGGGGTGCAGTGGCCACTCCCAGCTACCGCAGACTCGCCTGCTGGGTGCTGGCAATCCTTCTGCCTCAGCCTTCCAAGTAGCTGGAACTACAGGCACGCGCTACCACGCCTGGCTAGTTTTTTTTTTTTTGAGTTGGAGTCTCACTCTGTCACCCAGACTGGAGTGCA
>NW_007022392.1:0-589 GCF_000164805.1 Carlito syrichta
ATACAGTTAGATAGCTTGTTTGCTAGATAGTAATGTCAGCTAGATAGCCAGCTAGCTAGTTAGCTAGCTAGTTAAGTCACCTATCAAATCTGTTTGTTACTTAGCTAACTAGTCGGCTAGCAACTCAGCTAGCTGGAGAACTAACTAGTGGGCTCCATCGCTTTACATCAGGTCAGCTAGCTAGTTGACTCACCCACCTGCTAACAGGCAAGCAAACTACTCGATGTGCCTGCCAGTCAACAGGTCAACTAACTTGTCAGCTCGCTCGCAGGCCAACAAGTCAGCTAAGTATTCCACAGCAGACTAGTTAAGTCAGCTCACCAGTCGGTTCACTTGCCAGCTGACTAGTTTTGACAGCGCATGCATAGACTCACTTGCTGGCTGAATACTTAATTCAGCTGACAAGTCGGATCACTCACCAGCCAACTAGTTAAGTCAGTTCACCTGTCGGATTCCACACCAGCCGACGATTTAAGTCAGCTAACTGGTCTGCCTATTAGCTGGCCAACTAGTTAAGTCAGATAACCATTCGGCCAACTAGTGGGCCAACTTGGCAGCTGACAATTTAGGTCAGTTAAATATTCAGCCG
>NW_007022393.1:0-417 GCF_000164805.1 Carlito syrichta
GGCCCATGGCCTTGCTGGCCAGGGTTTCATTCACTGTGTCCGCCTGGACAGCAGATTGGGCACCGGGGGTGCGGTGCACGGAGATGGTCAGGCCGCCTCTGCTAAGGACCACAGTCAGATAGCACCACCCACCCCCTCCATCTAGTCCACCCAGGCCCCAGCTCTGACCATGTCCCCCGCAGGGAGAAGCCTGGGGCAAATGCTGACCCTCCCCACGCTCAGGGACAGCGGTTTTTGCCTCTGACCTTGGGCAGCAACCACCTTCCTACCCAGGCAAAGGCACCGACTCAGGGTCCTGAGAAAATATTCCACATTGGGCAGAACATGACCCAATGTTGCCGTGCCTGGCAAGTGTGCGGATCCAGCACGCAAGAATGAGACGCACTGTTTTCTCGCTGTGATGCTCACATGATCTAG
>NW_007022394.1:0-356 GCF_000164805.1 Carlito syrichta
TAGCTAGCTAGTTAGCTAACTCACTTAGCTAGCTGACTTAACTAGTTGGCTAATGAGAAACCTAGCAGTTAACAAGTTCGTTAATGAGTTACATAACTGTTTTAACTAGTTGGTAAATGAGTTAAATAGCTGAATTAACTAGCTGGTTAATGAGTTAGCTAGGTGACTTAACTTGTTGGCTGACGAGTTGGCTGACTAATTAGCTCATTTAGCACGTTGGCTGACTACTCGGCCGACTTGTTAGCTGGTTTAACAATTTGGCTGACTAATCGGCCGACTATTTAATTTGGTTAAAGAGTTGACAGACGAGTTGGCCCCATAGTTAGCTACATTAAGTAGATGGTGGCTAGTTAGCA
>NW_007022395.1:0-353 GCF_000164805.1 Carlito syrichta
AAAAAAAAAAAAGAAAATAGAGCAATACATGTAAAGAAACTTCATTCTCAGTGATCCAGGTGTTTGTAGGTTCATAGGCACATGCCATTCATACCATCAAACTGAGCAACTATGTGCAAGGCAAAACTTGAAGAGGTCCTGATATTTTTGGAGAATAATGGGATAAAATGTCCAATGAGACAAGAAAGCAGGTTATGAAGCAAAGTTTGGAGAGATGGTGGGTGGAAGTGAAATTTGGTGCAACGTAAATTAAATAAGATATTTGTGAGCAGTGATGATATAGGACTTTTAAAGGTGCATGTGTGCTATGTTTTTCCCTTCACATTAACTACATATTCTCATCAGTGCAATAA
>NW_007022396.1:0-353 GCF_000164805.1 Carlito syrichta
ACTATGGCATCCATCACAGAGGAGGGCGACTCGCTGCTGCACCGATTTAGGAGGAGGTTCACTCACAAATACACTCATCGTGGAGATAAGTCAGTTGCTTGGGAAAACATTCTTGAGGAAGACCAGTCACTGGGGACTCTCATTGCAGAGGATGGCTAGTCTCTGGGGGCACACATTGTGAAGGAAGACCAATTGCTGGGACTCCCATTGCAGAAAAGGTCCAGTCTCAGAGGCACCCAATATGGAGGAGGGCCAGAAAGAGAATCATCCATCACAGAAAAGGCTAATCACTGGGTTACCCATCACACAATAGAAACAATTACTGGGACACCCATTAGAGAAGAAGAGTAAAC
>NW_007022397.1:0-495 GCF_000164805.1 Carlito syrichta
AGGCACAGGATTACAGGCTGAGCCATCGAGCCCAGCTAAGAACCCCTCTTTTGATGGGTGCAGAGAAGACACGGTCTCCCTGCATGGCCCAGGCTGGTCTTGGGCTCCTGGGCTCCTCCATACTCCTGCCTCGGCCTCCCAGAGTGCGGGAATTCCAGGCGTGGGCCGCCACACCAGGCCTCCTGTTTTGTTTTCAATGAAGGATCAAGGCCGGGCTCGGGGGCTAAGCCTCATCATCCCAGTGCTTTGGCAGGCCAAGACCAGTGGACAAAATGAGCCCACAGGCCGAGACCTGTCTGGCCACCTCAGCGAGACCTAGTCTCTGCCTTCCATCCCAAATGAGCCAGGTGTGGTGGCCCATGCCTGTCTTTCTGGCTCCTCAGTAGTCCAGGTAAAGGCTGGCCGGAGCCCGGGGGGCCAAGGCTGCAGTGGCCAGTTGGAAGCCACCGCCTTCCAGGCTGGGTGACAGAGTGAGACTCCCACTCAAAGAAAAAA
>NW_007022398.1:0-3898 GCF_000164805.1 Carlito syrichta
CACCTCTCCCTCTCCCTCTCCCCCCACTCCGCCCAGGTTGTTTTTCTCTCTCTGCAAACCAGCATCAAGGAAAGGTCATCTGCAGGCATAAAAAGAAGGCAGCAATCTACAAATAGGAAGAGGCCCTTCACTACAAATCAAATTTGTTAGCAATTTAATCATAAACATTGTCAGTTTAGAATCAACTTGCTCCAGAACTGTGAAAAAATAGATTTTTATTCTTTAAGCCACCCAGTCAGTGGTATTTTGTTATGGTAGTCTAAGTAGACTCAGATACCATATATTATGTATTCATAATGGCTCCTACCTCCTTGTTCTTTCAAATATATTTCTTTATATGAGTTTCGACTTTCCAGCAGTAATATGGAGAGACATATTGCTTGATAAGGTTTTCAATATTAGTGAGCAGATTTTAATCTTTTATTTTTAAAGAAAATCAGTGGTATTTCAGTTACTTCTGACAGGGACTTATCTATGTCAAGAAACAAAAATACCTTTATCCATTTTTCAAGCATTTCATGTTATACATTTACATGGCAATTTACACATGTATTGGGTATTTCCCATTTGTCCCTTTATGGCTTTTTTTTCAACATTCACTCCTCTGTTGTGTGCCTCAGCAGTTTCTTACCTTTGGACAAAACGAAGAGACTTTTATCCTTTAGCTTTGGTTATAGTTGAACGAATTTATAGCTAAAAATCAGAGAGTGAGAGGAAGAAGCAGTTGTGATACTTATTTCTACTGCTTATTTCCTGCTGAGGCAACCAGTTGACACTTAATGTGTAGAATGAATCTATCAAAGACAAACACTGGAAAGTTCTCTCCTCTAGCACCATCAAGTTCACGAAGAGAAGCAATTTTCCACCAGTGTTAACCATCGGCAAATTCACACTTCCACCTTGGTTTCTGATAATTTTTTAAAAAAAAAACTCTTAAACTCATGTCAGTTATCTCTTTTGAGTGCCTTGTTTTCTATTGGGAAAAAAGCGATAAAAAAAATGAAATCTTTAAGTTTTAGAGAGATGAAATTAGAATGCAGTTATACTGGGCACATTATTATTTGCCTGTGGTCTCAAAATCAAGAGATTTACAATAGCTATAATAATGCTGCCCTTGAATACTGGATCAAAGAAAAATTAAAATGCTTCCATTTTATTAAAATGTTGAGCAAAAAAGTAACACCAAACCTGTAAGCATTGGTTAGCCCATTCTTCAGGCAAAAGTGTCAAGAAAAGTCACAAATAGCTTTTGTTTCTGTATCCTACTGACTGCCACAAAATGATGCAAGTTAGTGGAAAAGCCTAAGTCCCAGCAAAGTCTTATTTTCATTTATACGTTGAGCAACTGGATCCAGGGACTGGTAAGCATCGATCATAGGCTCAATGCTTTTGAGAAACTAAATATATGGGATGAAGAGAAAAGAAATTTGAAAAATAGAGCAAAGAGCACTTGATCCTTGTAAAATTTTCAGGTTTAATGCTTCTTGTTGGATCATATCACCAATAAGCCAAAAGGAACCTGAACCTCAATCCCCAGATTCCTGGGGAGAGTGAGAGACTAGGACCTTGCGTGGCACAGAGTACAAGTGAAACTACAGTGCTTATGAGGAGGTTTTTTGTGTTCAAGAAGAAATATCAAGAGCACATTGGCTGCCTTAATTTTCTTCCCTCATTGACAAAAGCCACAATATGAATCTGTGTGAAAGAGAGAGCTGTCTAGCAGCTCTTCCAATGTAGACATTGTTCGCTGACAACTTGCCAACAACTGGTTACCAAAAGAGTGCAAAGAGTACACTACATTTCTGACTGAATTATGTCATTTTATTCTCTATATTGCATTCTTATCATGGTGGTCCTTTTGAATTTTGACTAACGTCAGTTATTTCCAAAGAACAAACAGATTTTCCACAGTAACTTTAATCACCAACGTTTATATAAAGTGATAGGTTACTTGGCAAAACAGATTTTAAAATCCTCTTATACATTTTGTTTTCCATGAGATATAAAGTTTATATAATCGAGTTCACTTTATTCCTGGGTTTAATGTTTCTTTAGAAGTTGTTTGTATCCTGCTGCATTTCACAGCCTTTTTAGGAGGTTCTGTAACATCATCAAACTAACCATCTCAGTTGTGTAACTAGGCAATAGCTAATTTAATTAAACATGAGAAAAAAAGGTCACATTTTAGTAGAAAGAAGAGCAAAGACTGTTAAGATGCTGGGGGAAGGTGAATATTCCCCCCCCCCCCGCTTCCTTTCAGGTAGAATGAGATACCAAATTTCTGGTTCTGCAAGTCGGAATTGAAGACCAGAAACTTTGTGTTGTATAATTTATACCAGATGCGAGAGATATATACCTATGAAAAACAGAAAGGAATACATACTAAACTCTGGCAAAGTAAACATCAATTTTATCACAATAACAATCATGCTTTAGTAATGTATATGTATTCCAATGATATTCATTTTCCCATTGAAAGAGAAACCCCTTACACAAAATGTTCGATATATACCTATGAAAAACAGAAAGGGGTACATGCTAAACTCTGGCAAAGTAAATATCAATTTTATCACAATAACAATCATGCTTTAGTAATGTATATGTATTCCAATGATATTCATTTTCCCATTGAAAGAGAAACCCCTTACACAAAATGTTCGATATATACCTATGAAAAACAGAAAGGGATACATGCTAAACTCTGGCAAAGTAAATATCAATTTTATCACAATAACAATCATGCTTTAGTAATGTATATGTATTCCAATGATATTCATTTTCCCATTGAAAGAGAAACTCCTTACACAAAATGTTCGTTATCTAATTCAGTTTCAAGATACATTTTTTATGTTAGGTATTTCTATTCAGTTCCAGTGTCAGCATCGAACCCCAGTCAATCTTAAACATTTTGGGATGCCGTTTTCAGGTTTTGTTTACTTACATTGTTTTACTTAAGGTGATGGGAGAAAATTACAGATTGAATACATTATCTTCCAGGAAGTCGTAACATTTATTATAAAATTCATCTTTACTGAAATTCAGTGATCTCACTCATTCTTTTGTGCATCATTTGCCTTTTCATGTTCATTCTTTGTTTCCCTAGGAGGGTTCAATAGGCAGTCAAGGGTCTATGGTTTAGCACATTTCTGCTTGACTCTCACTCTGCACAGTTTCACAGCATTTGGTTGGGGACAGGTGCTCCACTCTTGAAATAGAAAATAAGCCAGTCTCTGAGCATACCACCTAAGAGAAAGGACAAAGCTTTCATATCTAAGAAATAAACAATTATCTCACATGTGTGCAAACATGAATATATGAAATTATTTATACATTATTATAGTAGGAAAATAAGAAAAGAAAACAAACACTAGAGAGTTAAATATGTCATAGTTTTATTTTATATTATTTTTGATATTTATTTTAAAGATGGGGGTACAATTCAGGGTTAGGTATACAAATGGTCATTGTACACGTAAAGTTCGGGGCTTACTTTGGTCTCCACTTCACCTAGTTTGAGATCAGGTACCCTTATTGATGAAATGTGCTCTCTTTTCCCTCCTCTGGCAGTTTCCCACTACTGCCAATCCTGTTCTTGTGGTATTACGATAATTGCTCAGGGTCTGCCTATGAGTGAGAATATGTGGTACTTCTTTGTTTCTGTGATAGATCTAAGTCCATCCAAGTTGCTGTGAAGTCCATTATTTTGTCCTCCTTTATGGCTGTGTATTATTCCATTGTGTATACATACCACAATTTTTTATTAAGTCCACTTTTGATGGGTAGTATGGTTGGTCCCATGTTTTGTTATGAATAATGCTGCAATAAACATGCCTGTGCAGAGTGATTTGAGTTCCTCCAGATATATTCCCGTAAGGGGGACTGCTGGGTCATATGGAAA
>NW_007022399.1:0-404 GCF_000164805.1 Carlito syrichta
AGCAGCTCTACACAGACAAACCCTTGTACATGCATAATCAGAGCAGCTCCCATCACAGCAACTAAAGGTGGACACAGCCAGTGTCCATTGGAGGATGGAGGGATGGGGGTGGCTGTTGAGGGGATGGGGTCTTCTTTTGAGGGATGACAATGTTCTGGAACTAAATAGAAGTTATTAACTCTAAAACTCAGGAGATCTGTCAGGCATGGGGGCTTTCACCTGTCATCCCAGCACTTTGGGAAGCTGAAGTGGGAGGATCGCTTGAGCCCAGAAGTTCAAGACCAGCCTGGGCATAAAATGAAAAAAATGAGTGAGGCATGGTGGCGTGTCTGTAGTCCCAGCTACTCTGAAGGCTGAGGTGGGAGATTCACTTGAGCAGAGGAGTTGGAGGCTGTGGTGAGCTG
>NW_007022400.1:0-404 GCF_000164805.1 Carlito syrichta
AGTCAGCTGGCTAGCTAGTGAAGTGACCTAGTTAAGTCAACTCGCTGGCCAACAGGTTAGCTATGTAGTTAGGTAGTTAGGTCAGCTGGCAAACCAACGGGATATGTAGATAGCTAGTCAGCTGGCTAGCCATTAGGCTATATATTTATGTCAGCTAGTTAAGTCAGCTGGCTATCCAGCTGTCCAGCCAAGTAAATAGCTAATTAATTATCCTGGCTTGCCAACTACTAAGTTAAGTCAGCTAGTTGTCAGCTGGCTAGATTCCTGGCTAGCTAGGTAGCTAGGCAATTAAGTCAACTGGCTTGCCAGTTGGTCAGCTAGGTAAGTCAGCTAGTTTAGTCAGTTGGCTAACCAGCTGGGTAGCTAGTTAAGTCAGCACATAAAGTTATTTTTCTTTCCAGCTG
>NW_007022401.1:0-492 GCF_000164805.1 Carlito syrichta
AGTCAACACGTTAAGTCAGTTTTCTAGCCAGCTGGAGTCAGAAGGGTGGCCACGTGGCTCGCTATTCATTTCAGCTAGTTAAGTCAGCTGATTAGATAGGTAGCTAGCTAGTTAAGTCAGCTATATACATCAGCTAGCTAGCTAGTTAAGTTAGCTTGTTACATAATTCAGCTATATGATAGCTAGCTAGGTAGCTAACAGGTTAAATCAGCTGGTTAAGTCAGCTGGCTAGCTAGGCAGCTAGTTAAGTCAGCTGGGTAGCTAGTTAAGTCAGTTAGTTAAGTCACCTCACTGGCCAGCAGCTTATCTAGGTAGTTAGGTGGTTAAGTCAGCTGGCAAGCAAGTGGGCTATATATGTAGGTAGCTAATTAAGTCAGCTATCTAGCCATTAGTCTAGTTGTGTCAGCTAGTAAAGTCAGCTGGCTATCCAGTTGTCTTGCTAGGTAGCTAGCTAGTTAAGTCGGCTGGCTAGCCAGCTGGCTACTTCATTAA
>NW_007022402.1:0-675 GCF_000164805.1 Carlito syrichta
CCAGTTGGCTAGCTAGCTGACTTAACTCACTGACATCACTAGCTAGCCATTTAGCTATCTAGCTGACTTAACTAGTTAGCTACCTACCTTGCCAGTTGACTAGCCAGTTCTCTTAACTAGCTGAATTAACCAGCTATCCAGCTGGCTAACAAACTGACTAAACTAGCTCACTACCTAGCAAGCCTGCTGCCTAGCCAACTGACTTAACTAGCTGACATACCTAGCTAGCTATCTAGCTAGTCAGTTGACTTAAATAGTTAGCTAACTAGCTAGCTATGTAACTTGCCAGCTGACTTAAATAGTTAGCTAATTAGCTAGCTACCAGCTAGCAAGCTGATTTAAATAATTAGCTACCTAGCTAGCTGACTTAACTAGCTAGCTAACTAGTTAGCTTATACTCATTATCCAACGTGCTATCTAGATGACTTAATTATCTGACTTAACTCGTTAGCTAACGACCTAACAAGCTGACACAACCAGCTGACTTATATCGCTAGTTAACTAGCCAGTTAGTCAACTCATCCAGTGACTTAACTCATTAGCTAACTAGCTAGCTAGCCTACTCAACCAGCTGACCAACCCTTTTGCTAACTAGCTGGCTTGCTGATTCAACCAGTTGACTTAACCCATAGGTTACCTAGCTACCTACCTGATTCAACCTGATGACTTAACCCA
>NW_007022403.1:0-349 GCF_000164805.1 Carlito syrichta
GAGCGGCCACTGCACTCCAGTCTGGGCGACAGAGTGAAACTCCAACTCAAAAAAAAACAAAAACAAAAACAAAAACAAAGGAGAGACAGTCAATGGAGCAAACATCATGGAGGAGGACTATTCACTGTGGCATCCATTTTAGGGAGAGATCACTAACTGCAGCACCTATCGCAAAGGAGATCAAACTAATGGAGCCTCTATTATGGACGAGTTCCTATCATTAGGACTGTGATCATAGAGGTGGACTAGTCACTGGTGCACAGATCACAGATGAGGGGTCAATAATGAGTTAGCCATAACTGATGAAGACCAGTTACTGGAACACCAATCACAGAAGACTGGTCACTGA
>NW_007022404.1:0-346 GCF_000164805.1 Carlito syrichta
AGTGATTATTTCCTTTGTGATAGGTGCTCCAGAGACTAGCCCTATTTGGTGATGGGCATCTCAGACTTTGCCTCCTCTTTGATTACTACCCCAGTTACTGAGATTCCTCTATGATCAGAACCCCAGTGATTGAACCCTGCTAATGGATTCCCCAGTGACTGGACCTCCACTGCTATGGGTGCCCAAGTGACTGACCTTCTCTGTGATGGGAGCACCAGAAACCAGTCTTTCTCTGGGCTGTAAGCCTCACTTTTTGGCTTTCCTCTGTAATAGATATCACAGTGATTGACTCTCTTGGTGCCTCAGTGACAGGTCCTCTTACGTGATGTGTGGCTCAGTGACTGGC
>NW_007022405.1:0-462 GCF_000164805.1 Carlito syrichta
CTGTCTAGCAAACTGGCTAGATAGGTAGCTAGGTAGATAAGTCAGCTTGCTAGCCAGTAGGTTAGCTGTTCAAGTCAGCTAGTTAAGTCAGCTGGCTAGCCTGTTGAATAGGTAGGTAGGTAGCAAGCTAAGTGAACTGGCTAGCCAGTTTGCTAGCTTATGTCAGCTAGGTAAGTCAGCTAGTTCACCAGCTGGCTAGATAGGTAGCCAGTTAGTTAAGTCAGTTGGCAAGAAAGCTGACTAGTTGGCTAAGTCAGCTAGCTAAGTCATCTGACAACCAGCTGGTTAGCTAGTTAAGTCAGGTCATTAAGTCAGTTTGCTATCTAGCTGGTTAGTTAAAAAGCTAATTAAGTCAAATGTCTATCCATCTGGCTAGCTAGTTATTTCAGCTAGTTGAGACAAGTGGCTAGCTAGGAAGTTAGCTATATAAGTCATCTAGTTATGTCAGCTAGCTAGCTAGTT
>NW_007022406.1:0-416 GCF_000164805.1 Carlito syrichta
AAAAACAATGAGTGTATAATGTATGGTATGGAATATGTAAACTGAGCTATAGTGTCCAAAAGTACATCTAGTTGCCTGGGGGACGGGATAAGATTGAGAGAGTGGAGAGAGACAGGCTAAAAAGATTATAAAAGAATTCTAGAAAACTTTTTGGCATGATGGATACATTTATTTTTTGGCTTGTGGTGATGGCTTCATAGGTATATACATGTATCAAAACTTAACATCTGGTTGATCACTCATAAGCAGACCTTGAACAATTAAACACTATAAGAAAGGGATTGGCAGTAGTGAGAAACTGTGTGTGTGTGGGGTGGGGGGGTTGGCAGTGGAGGAAAACTTCTAGTGGAGGGAGAGGCATACCTTATCAACAAGGGTACCTGCATAATCAACGTTTGTATACCTAACCCTGAATT
>NW_007022407.1:0-345 GCF_000164805.1 Carlito syrichta
CCAGTCCTTGCCTATCAAATCCTTTCTATTCCTCTCCATTCCATTCTATTCCATTTCATTTCATTCCATTCTATTCTTCTCCATTCCTCTCCTTTCCATTCCATTCCTCTCTATTCCATTCCTCTCCCTTCAACTCCTTTCCGTTCCATTCTTCTCACTTACATTTCACTCCATTCCATTCCTACACATTCCAATCGATTCGATTGCATTCCATTCCTCTAAATCCCTTCCATTCCACGGCATTCTATTCCATTCCTCTCCATTCCATTCCATGAGAATCCTCTCCATTCCCATTCATTCCATTCCATTCCATTACTTAATATTCCTCTCCATATGTCTCCATTC
>NW_007022408.1:0-344 GCF_000164805.1 Carlito syrichta
ACTCCAGTCTGGGTGACAGAGTGAGACTTCCACTCAAAAAAAAATAAATAAATAAATAAAAAATAAAAAAAAGTTTGAAATTTTTCGCAATAAAGAGGGTTTGTTGTTGTTTGTTTTGTTTTAATGAGTCATTTATCTACTCAGTGGGTTTATTCTACTCAATTGGAGCTTGTTTCCCATGCCTGTAAAAAGAAACATGTTTTTCCTTTGGATCCTTTTCTTTCCAAAAGACTCATTGTTTATAATTTAACCACTTCTCCCCAGCATTGATTTCTAACATTCTCTACTCTGAAAGGGAAAATAATAATATCCACCCAGATTACCTATCTCCAGAGTTGGGGTTC
>NW_007022409.1:0-343 GCF_000164805.1 Carlito syrichta
ATGGAATGGAATGGAGAGGAATGGAATGGAATGGGATGAAATCGAATCGAATCGAATGGAGTAAAAAGGAATGGAATAGAGAGGATTGGAATGGAATGGAATGGAGAGGAATGGAATGGAGAGGTATGGAATGGAATGGAATGAAGTGGAATGGAATGGAGAGGAAGGGAATTTAGGAGAATGGAATTTAATGAAATGGAATGTAGAGGAATGGAATGGAGTGGTTTGGGGAGGAAAGGTAGGGATTGAAATGGAAAAGAAAAAAATTGAATGGAATGCAATGCAGTAGAATGCAATGCAATGGAATGGAAATGAATGGAACAGAAAGGAATGGCAAGGAATG
>NW_007022410.1:0-549 GCF_000164805.1 Carlito syrichta
AACAACCAGTCGCAAGTCTGTTATTCAGTCTCTCCCAGTACCCAAAACAAAGGAAGAAATTCAGTCATTCCTGGGGTTGGCGGGCTACTTCTGAGCCTGGATTCCCAATTTCACCCTTCTCGCCAAGTCACTCTATGACCTGGCTAAAGGTGACCCTAAGGAACCATTACTCTCCCTCTCAGCCATTAGGCAGCCTTTCATCGCCCTCCAACAGGCTTTCCTTCAGGCCCTGCCCTACGACTACCTGATGTTCACCAACCTTTCACCTTATACGTCCACGAAAACAAGGGCGCAGCCCTAGGAGTTCTAGGCCAATTCAGTGGACAAACATTTGCTCCTGTAGCCTATCTCTCAAAACAGCTTGACCACATGGTTCAGGGATGGGCCCCATGCCTGTGGGCCCTGTCGGCTGCCCACTTGTTTGTTGCGAATCAAAAAAACTCAAGTTTGGAGCACCTATCACCGTTACTTCCCCCCACCATCTATATCACCTCCTAGGATATAAGGACCTCAAAACACTCCCTCCCGGTCGGGTCCTATCCCTTCTGG
>NW_007022411.1:0-2644 GCF_000164805.1 Carlito syrichta
AGAGGAGATTCAAACACTGGGGCACACATCACAGAGGAGCAACAGTTACTTGGGCACCCATAGCAGGGTAATATTCACTGGGATACCCCTCTGAGATATCCATTACAGAGACAGAATAGTAATTAAACTACCCCTTACATAGGAGGGCTATTTACTGGGACACCCACACAGAAGAGGGTTAATCACTGTAGCAACAATAACAGAGGAGGCATAGTCACTGGGGCATCCATTATGGAAGACATCCAGACACTTGAGCAACCATCACAGAGAAGAACAATTCACTGTGGCAAGCATCACTTAGGAAAGTCTTTCACTGGGACACACATCACAAAGGAGGGCTTATCCCCGGGGGACCCAATATGGTAGAGGCCCAATTACTGTTACACGCATCACAGAGGAGTGCTATTTAATAGTGTATCCATTATGGAGGATGGCCAGAAGCTGGGGATTAAATCACTGAGTAGTTATACTATCTGGGACATTCATCATGGAGAAGGGCTCATCACCCAGGCACCCATTATGTAGAAGTCCCAGCCACTGGGGAATCTATCACGAAAAAATGCTAGTTACTGTGGCACCCCTCACCAATAATGGCCAGTCACTGAGGCATTATTCACAAAGGAGGGTCAGTATCAGGGGTAACCCTCAAAGAAGAGGGATAGTCAAAGGAACACTAATTATACAGGAGGTCCACTCACTGGGTCATCTATTACAGAGGAAAGCCAGTCACTGAGACAACCAGCACAGAGGAGAGCCAGTCCCAGGGAAACCCATCAAAGAAAATACCCAATCACTGGGGCACACATCACAGAAAAGACTAGTCACTCTTTTACCCAGAACAGTGGAGGACCAGTCACTGGGGTACCCATTAAAAAGGAGGGCAAGTCACAGGGGCACTGAATACAGAGGAAAGCCAGTCACTGTAGCACTGATTAAAGAGGAGTGCTAGACAATGAGACATCAAAAACAGAGTAGAGACAGTCACTAATACATCAACCACAGAGAAAAGCCTGTTACTGAAGCCTTTATCACAGAAGTGGCACAGTCGCTGGAGCACTCATAACAGAGGAGAGCAAGTCATTGAAACATCCATTACAGAAAAGGGCCAGTCATTGGGACAGGTGTCACAGAATAGAGCCAGTCCCTGGAGTACCCTTCACAGAGAAATACCAGTCACTGGGACAATTATCACTGAAGAGAGTTATTCACTGGGATACCCATCTCAAAGGAGGCCTTGCCTCCTGGACACCCAAAATGGAGGAGGTCCATTTACTGAGACACCCATCACAGAGGAGTGCTAGTCACTAAGGTATCCATTATGGAAGATGACCATTCACTGGGGGAATAAATCACTACGAAGTTAGTCTCTGAGGCACTTATAACAGAAGAAGGATAGCCACCGAGGCCCACATTTTGTAGGACACCCAGTCACTGAGGCATCTATCACAGAAAAATCTAGTCACAAGGGCACCCACCCTTCACTGAGGATTGACATTCGCTAAGGCATATTTCACAGAGGAGGGCCAGTACCCTGGGAACCCATTCAAGAGAAAAGACAGTCAAATGGACACCTATTGGTGGAGGCCCCTTCACTGGGGCATCTATTACAAAGGAGTGCCAGTCACTGGGACACCCTCCCAGAGGAGATTCAGTCCATGGGGCACCTATCACAAAGGAGGGATTGTCAATGTAACACCACTTATGAAGAGTCAATCTCTTGTGTACCAATCACAAAGGAGGTCCAGTCAACGAAGCACCTGTATGGAGGAGACTCAGTCACTGGCACACCCATTATAGAGGAGGCTGCAAAATTATGGGACCCATTCCAAAGGAGGGTTACCATTGTGGCATCCATTTTGGAGGAGAGCCAATTACTTGGTCACCCATAACAAAAACAACTTGTCACTAACACATACATTACAGAGGATAACTAGTCATTGGGGCACTGATCTCAGAGAAGGCACAATCACTGGGCCACCCATTACAGAGTAGGGTTAGTCACTAAAACACTCATCATATAAGGTCAGTCACTGCCTTCAATCACAATGGAAGCACATTCAATGCAGGTCATAATGTTGAGAGGGTTCAGTCACTGGGACACCCTTCAAAGAGGATAGGCAGTCAATGTGGTACTCATTAGTCAGGAGGCCTAGCAAGTAGAACACCCATCACCGAGGAGGGAAGAACTTGATCCACGATTATGAAAGAGAACCAGTATCTGGACACAAATCACAGAGGAGGCCTAGTCATTGGGGCACCCATAATGGATGCCAGTCAGTCATTGGTACAAACATTCGGTAGATGCACAGTCATTGGGACACTGATAACATAGAAAGATCAGTCACTAGGGCACCCCTCACAGAGGAGAACAAGTCACTGGAGCACCTATTTGGACGAGGGCCCATCAATCGTCACACATTGCAAAGGGGGCTAGTAACTGGAGCACCAATTACAGAGGAGGTGTAGTCACTAGGCCAACCTGCACAGATAAAGGCCATTCACTAGGGCACCATCTCACAGAAGAACAACTCACTGTGGCACCTATCACAGAGAAGTGCCAGTTCACAAAGACACACAACACAGAGGAGAGCTATTCACTGGGTCAATCATCACAAAAGGCATGTCACTGTGGTACCCATAACAG
>NW_007022412.1:0-2749 GCF_000164805.1 Carlito syrichta
GAATTGAGCACACAGACATAAAGTCTCGCGCTTGGGGCCCAGTGAGGGCCAGAGCTGGGGTCGGGGCCAGGTGGCTGGCTCCAGTGCGCTGCTTCACCTCCTCCCTGCATGCCGCTGCCCATGGGCCTTAGCCCTCACTGGCTCCAAGGGTCTCCCCCAGCCCCGTTCCCCTCCAAACCCAGTTCTAGCCCTCTCTCCGTGCTCATCACTCACATGTGCCATCTCCAGGCTACACAACTATCTCCCAGCTGCTCTGGGAGTTTCCAGGGCCAAGCCTATGCCTCTTCATCTCTGCAAAGGCAGCCCTGGCTCCAGGAATGACCGGGAGCAGAGACTCAGGGATGTTTGTTGAATGAATGAATGATCCTCTTTTTTTGTTTTTTTTTTTTTGAGTTGGAGTCTCACTCCTTTGCCCAGGCTGGAATGCAGTGGCATGCATGTTCACAGCCACCCCAGCCCAGTTGACCTTCTGGGCTCCAGCGATCCTTCTACCTCAGCCTTCTGAGTAGCCGGAACTATAGACATGCACTACCATGCCCAGCTATTTTAAATTTTATTGTAGAGATGAGGTCTTGCCAAGTTGCCTGGGCTGGTCTCGAACCTGTGGGCTCAGGCAATCCATTCACCTCGGCCTCCCAAAGTGCTGGGATTACAGGCTGAGCTACCGAGCCTGGCCCAATGATCCTCTTAAGCTCGTTAGCCCTTAGAATTTCACTTCCTCAGCTGTCTGTACTTATACTCAACACCCAGCTGTAGACACAGCTTGGACACACCCTGACCCAGCCTGAGAATCTGCTGTGTTCTGGCAGACCCTGGGGGACCCTGGTGTGTTTACTTACCCAGCATTTTGAGACACACTAGGTTTGGAAAAATTCTGAAACACTGCACCAATTTTTAAACAAAAATTTCTTTGAATAGTTTTAGATTACAAATAAGTTGCAAAGTTAGTAAAGTTTTCCATATACCCCTCACCCTGTGTCAGCTATTGCTAACAACTTATGTGATCATGTTATATTTGTCAAAATTAATCAACTAGTATTATGCATTACTGTTAATGAAATGATAATTTTTTTGTAAGTTGGAGTCTTACGCTGTCTCGGCTGAAGTGCAGTGACACGATTATGGCTCATCACAGCCTCGACCACCTGGGCTCAGGCGATCCTTCTGCCTCAGTCTCCTGAGAGGCTGGGACTTCAGGCATGTACCACCACACATGGCTAATTTTAAATTTTTTTACAGAGGTGACATCTTGCTATGTTGCCCAGGCTGATCTCAAACTCCTGGACTCAAGCAATCCTTTCACCTCCCAAAGTGCAGGGATTATAGGCGTGAGCCACCGCACTCAGTCGAATGCCACTTTTTTTTTTTTTTTTTTGAGTCGGAGTCTCACTCTATTGCCCAGACTGGTGTGTAATGGCTGCTCCCGGCCACTGCAGCCTCGACCTGCTGGGGCTCCGGCGATCCTTCCGCCTCAGGCTTCCAAGGAGCTGGAACTACAGGCGTGTGCTACCACGCCCAGCTGATTTTTTGATTTATTGTAGAGATGAGGTCTCGCCAAATTGCCCAGGTGGGTCTCGAACCCACGGGCTCAGGCAATCCACTCACCTCAGTCTCCCAAGGTGTGGGATTACAGGCTGAGCCACTGAGCCTGGCTTGAATGCCACTTTTAAAAAAAAAATTTATTTTAAAATTGTGGGGTACAATTCAGGGTTAGGTATACAAATATTCTGTTGCGCAGGTGCCCTTGTTGATGAGGTGTGATCCGCTTTCCCCAGGCAGATTTCAACTACTGTCAATCCCGCCTCCCCACCCCCCTTGTCCCCCGCAGTATCCTGCCACTGTCCATCCTTTTCCTATAGTATTACAGTAGTTATTCAAGGTCCATTATGAGTGAGAACATGTGATACTCAGTTCTTTGTTTCTGTGAGAGACCACTCAGTATTATAGGCTGTAATTCCATCCAGGTTGCTGCGAAGTTAATGGTTTTGTTCTTCTTTATGGCTGTGTAATATTCCATTGTGTATATGTACCACATTTAAAAAATCCAGTCCTCTTTTGATGGGCAACACGGTTGGTTCCATGTTCTTGCTATTGTGAACAATGCTGTGATAAACATATGTGTGCAGGTATCTTTTTTGTAGAGTGATTTGAGTTCTTCCGGGTATATTCTCAGTAGGGGGATTGCAGGATCACACGGAAGGTCGACTTTTAGAACTTTTAGGAATCGCCACACTGTTTTCCACAAAGGCTGTACTAGTTTACACTCCCACCAACAGTGTAGAAGTGTTCCCTTTTCGCCGCATCCTCTCCAGCATGTTATTTTGTGAGTTACTGACTTAGGCCATTCTGACTGGAGTTAGGGGGTATCTCAGTGTCGTTTTAATTTGCATCTCCTTGATGACTAGTGAGGTTGAACATTTTTTCATGTGTCTGTCGGCTGCTCATACGTCTTCTTTTGAGAAGTGTCTATTCATATCTTTTGCCCACTTTGTAATGGGGCTGTTTGTTTTTTTCTTTTCGGCATGTTTGAGTTCCTTGTAGATCCTAGATGCTAGGCCTTCCATCAAATGCCACTTTTTTGTTTTTGAGTTGGAGTCTCTCTCTGTTTCCCAGACTGGAGTGCAGTGGCACATTCCCAGCCACCGCAGCCTCGACCCGCTGGGCTCTGGCGATCCTTCCGCCGCAGCCTTTCCCAGTAGCTGGAACTACAGGTGCGCGCTACCACACCTGACTAACAAAGGCCACTTAA
>NW_007022413.1:0-501 GCF_000164805.1 Carlito syrichta
CTATATGCCTGTTCCTATACCAATACCAAGCTGTTTTGATGATTGTAGCTTTATAGTACAGTTTGAAGTCTGGTAATGTGATAACACCTGCTTTGTTTTTTTTAATGAGGATTGTTCTGGCTATTCTTGGATGTTTGTGTTTCCATATGAATTCCTGTATGGTTTTTTATAGATGTGAGAAGAATGTTGCTGGTAATTTGATGGGTATTGCCTGGAATTTGTAGATTGCTTTAGGTAAGATGGACATCTGCACAATGTTGATTCTTCCAATCCATGAGCATGGGATATTTTCCCACTTTTTTGTGTCATTTTTTATTTCTTTGAGCAGTGTTTTTGTAGTTTTCATTGTAAAGGTCTTTCATGTCTCTGGTAGGAAGATGTCAAGGTATTTCATTTTTTTTGTCTGGCTATTGTGAATGGAATTATGCTTGTTATTTGGGGTTCTGCTTGTTTATTATTGGTGTAAAGAAATGTGATTGTCTTTTGCACATTTATTTTGTA
>NW_007022413.1:1896-2602 GCF_000164805.1 Carlito syrichta
GTTTTCCTAGAAGTTGCTTTATGAAAGTTGGCGCACCTATGTTGTGTGCATATATGTTAAGGATAGATATTTCTTGTTGATGGGGTGAAGCTTTTATCATTATGTAGTGGCCCTCTGTATCATTTTAATTTTTGATAGCTTAAATGGCATTTTGTCTGAAATTAGGATTGCAACTCTTCCTTTCTTTTGTGTTCCATTTGCCTAAAAATGTATTTCCCATCCTCTTACTTTGAGTCTGTGTATGTCCTTTCTAGTGAGATGGGTCTCTTGAAGGCAGTATATTGTTGCCTGGGGATATTTTATCCATTTTGCCATTCTATGTCTTTTCAGTGGTGCATTTAGTCCATTCACATTCAGGCTAATTATTGAAATGTGAGCGTTTGTCCCTATCATAGAGTTCTTATAGAGTTGTTGCTCTTCCACTTGGTTTTTTTGTCTTTCTTTTGGTTTTGGGGCTGGTTCATGTATATTGTATTTTTTTCCCTGTACTCTTGTGAAGAACGTTGTTCTTTTTTTCTTTTCTTCTGTGTTTTGTACTTTCTTAAGTGTTTCATGTTGAGGTGGTTTGGTGGCAGCATAAGTTCTTAGGGATTGAATATCTGGGAAAGATTTTAATTCTCCCTCACTGATGAAGCTTAGCTTGGCTGGGTAGGTTATTCTTGGTTGAAATTGTTTATCTTTTTAGAACTTTGAAGATAGGGGCTCC
>NW_007022414.1:0-336 GCF_000164805.1 Carlito syrichta
GCTGACATAACTAGCTAGGAAGTTGACTTAACTAGCTGACTTAACTAGTCAGCTACTTAGTTAGCCAGCTCACTTAACTACCTGTTTTAACCAGCTAGCTACCTAGCTAGCTATCATGTAGTTAGCTGACTTAAATAGCTGACTTCTCTATCTAGCTAGCTAACATATCTTGCTGACTTAACTAGCTAGTTTTCTATCTAGCCAAAGGACTTAAAGCTGAAAACACTAGCGAGCCAGCAGGCTACCAATCTGATGTAACTAGCTTTTTAACCAGATAGCCAGCTGACTTAACTAGTTCTCTACCTCTATAGCCATCTGTATAGCCAGCTTTCCAGA
>NW_007022415.1:0-524 GCF_000164805.1 Carlito syrichta
AAATCCAGTCCATTCCTTCCTCTCCATTCCATTCCATTGCATTCCTCTCTCTTCCTTTCCCCTCCATTCCATTAATTTCCATTCTATTCCACTCCATTCCAATCCTCTGCTTTCCATTCCTGTAATTCCTCTCCATTCTTTTACACTCCCTTCCATTTCTTTCCTCTCCATTCCATTCCATTCCTCTCCTTTCCATTCTATTCGTCTGCTTTCCATTCAATTCCATTCCATTCCATTCAATACCTAACCATTCCGTTCCATTCCTTTCAATTCCATTCCATTCCATTCCAATTCATTCCATTCCATTCCTTTCCATTCCTCGCCATTCCTTTGCCTTCCATTGCTTTTCATTCCTCTCCAGTCCATTCCATTCTGTTCTTCCCCATTCCATTCCATTCCATTCCTTTCCTTTCCTCTACATTCCTTTCCATTCCTTTTCATTCCATTATATTCCATTCGTCGCCATTCCGATCTATTCCATTCCTTTGCTCTCCACTTCATGATATTCCACTCCATTGCATTCC
>NW_007022416.1:0-475 GCF_000164805.1 Carlito syrichta
TTTTTTCCTACCTTCATGAAGAGCTTTATGCTCAGAACTCCAAACTCTGACCCTCTAAACTAATTGATCAGAACTTAAGAGATGTCACCAACTGCATTTCCTTTCTTCCAATCCATTTCAGAGTCTTTGCCACTCTGAAAGAAAGGCACAGTTCTACAGAGGCTTGGTGATCCTTGTGGTAGATAATGCCAGATTTGTGTATCTATAGTCATAAATACCAATAAAAAAATGAGTTAGACCTAACCCTACGAGAAAGAGCAATAATATGACAATGAGTTACTTCACAGAATTAGCAACACAGACCAATGACACATAGCAGCATTGTGTCAGACTGCTTGGGTTTGAAACTTCTGCCATTAACAAGTTGTGTGACCTCAGGCAAGTCACTTATCTGTTTTTATTTCTTCATCTTTATGAAGAAGAAATAACAAGTATCTCATTGTTGTTAAGATAATTGAATGAGATGATTTCTATA
>NW_007022417.1:0-334 GCF_000164805.1 Carlito syrichta
CCATCCAAAGAGGGGATCTGGGATGGAGGTGGCCGTGGTTCCAGAAACTCCAGAGCATGAAATGGGAAGATTGCCAGAGCCCACGATTTTGAGACGGGCATTGAACAATGGTCATGTCCCTAGGACCCGGCCTGGGGCACAAAACCAGACCCTGTCTCCAAAAACATCAGAATCGTACACAGATTCTCAAATGCATTTGCTGTCTTCACAGGGTGACTGAATTTAGAGCCAGAAAAAAAGGGATTGGGGGGATAAATGGTTTTCAGGAGAGGGTTGTGTCCCTGGCCCATCTTGGCAGAAGGTTCCTGTTTCCGAGTCAGAGGGTCAGGCTACC
>NW_007022418.1:0-472 GCF_000164805.1 Carlito syrichta
GCCAGTTACTTATTTCCCACAGGGATGGTATGGGCCTACAATGGGACAGGCTCATTGCTACACCAGGGACACAGATGCAGGAAGCTCAAAGCAGCCACCTGTCTGTAGCCACCACGATATACACCCATGTACACAATCACCTTGCTGCCCACAGCCATACACATGTACTCATTTATTCCAAAGACACACGTGCAACCTATACACACACACACACACACACACACACACACACACACACACACTCCTCTCTCTATTTATACCCTCCTGTCAAAAAACACATGTGGGTCAAGTGCAGTGCTGTTATCCCAGCACTTTGGGAGGCTGAGGTGAGAGGATTGCCTAAGACCAGGGGTTTGAGACCAGCCTGGGCAACATGGCAAAACGTCGTCTCTACAATAAATCAAAAAATTAACCAGGCATGGTAGCACATGCCTGTGGTTCCAGCTACTTGGAAGGCTGAGGTGGAAGGATC
>NW_007022419.1:0-331 GCF_000164805.1 Carlito syrichta
AACCATTCCATTCCATTTCATTCGAATCCCCTCCATTTCATTACACTCTCTTTCATTCCTTACCTTTCATCCCCATTCTATTCCATTCCATTCTTTTCCTTTACATTCCATTACTCTCCATTCCATTCTATGCCTCCTCATTCCAATCCCTTCCTTTCGAGTCCACTCCATTCAATTCCTCTACATTCATCTCCATTCCATTCCAATACTTTCCTCTCCATTCCAATCCATTCAATTCGTCTCCATTCCATTGCATTCCATTCCATTTCTTTCAATTATTTTACATTATATCCCATTATTTTCCATTCCATTCCATTCCATTCTTCCCCAT
>NW_007022420.1:0-496 GCF_000164805.1 Carlito syrichta
CAGGGTGTAGACCTAGCAGACTGGCCCTGGGGAGGGGATATTGTGGCTGACTAGGGTGGGTGGATGGGTTTTTTAACTGGATGTGAACAGGCGGGCATTGGGCTAATGAAGGGGTGTGTATGTCCCAAATCAGTGGGTTGACTGTCGAGGTGAGTGGGGGAGGGAATGAGGTGGGTTGTGGGGAGGGGGTTGAGGGGGTAGCTAAAAGGAGGAGTAAGGAAGTTGTTGGGGATGGGTTAGTGAGGGCAGCACTGGGGTTAAAAGTAACAGATGCCTGAAATTTAGCCAAGATGTCCCTTCCCATAAGGGGTACGGGGCACTGAGGCATGACCAAGAAGGAGTGGGTAAATGGGATATTAGCAAATATGCATGTTAGCATAGGGTTATGTGTGGGATAATGGTTTGGCCCCCTATCCCGACTACCGGAGACCGAGACGGTGAGGTTGGCCCCCAGAACTCCCACAGGACAGAAAGAGTGGCTCCAGTGTCTAGCAGG
>NW_007022421.1:0-433 GCF_000164805.1 Carlito syrichta
AGAAGTGTTTTCCCATCCCCCGACAGATATTTGCTACTGTTAATCCCATCCCCCTCCCCTGCATTATTCTTAGATTTTTAAACTTCAATCACCTTCAAAGTACTCTTTGATGTAATACACCTGCTTTTTCCACTGCTCAGAACAGTTTTTGAATTCATCGATTATAATGCGTTTTAGTGCTTCTGTCATTTTTTGCTTCACCTCTTCCCATGGGCAAAATGTTTCTCTTTGAGGACTTTCTTCAGCTAAGGAAACAAACAGAAAAGTCATCTGGGGAGAGACTGGGTGAACAGAGAGGGTGGAAAATAAGGGTCATGCCATTTTTGGTCAAAAACCACTGATCATTCAATGTTGTGCGGGTAAGTGTGCTCGTAAATCATCCATCATGAACTGGGAAAATGTGTTGAAATTATCTCCAAAAAAAAAAAAAAAA
>NW_007022422.1:0-620 GCF_000164805.1 Carlito syrichta
ACTAGGTAGGTAGGTAGCTAATTAAGCCAGCTGGCTAGCCAGGTGGCTAGTTAGTTAAGTTGGCATGTTAAGTGAGCTGGCTAGCCAGCTGGCTAGCTAGTTGACTAGCTAGTTAAGTCAGCTAGGTAATTCATCTGGCTTCCCAGCTGGCTAGGTAGGCAGCTAGCTAGTTAAGTCAGATGGCTAGTCAGCTGGATAACTGATTAAGTCAGCTAGTTATTTCATCCGGCCAACCAGCTGACTAGCTAGTTAAATCAGATAGATAAGTGAGTTAGCTAGCTAGTTAAGTCAGTTTGTTAAGTCAGCTGGCTAACTAGCCCCCTATCTGGGTAGCTTACTACCTAAGTCAGCTGACTAGCCAGCTGTCTAGGTAGTTAAGTCACCTAGTTAAGTCACCTCGTGAGCCAGCTAGTTAGCTAGGTAGCTATGTAGTTGATTCAGTGTGCAAGCCAGCAGTATACGTCGGTAACTAGCTAGTTAAGTCAGCTGGCTAGCCACCTGGCTAGCTAGAGACGTCAGCTAGTTAAGTCACCTGGCTAGACAACTGGCTAACTAGTAATGTCAGCTAGATGAGTCAGCTGGCTAGGAAAAGGCTAGCTGGAAAAGTGAGCTAGTTAATT
>NW_007022423.1:0-896 GCF_000164805.1 Carlito syrichta
TGACTGCACTCAGTGGCTCAGCCTGTCATTCCAGCACTTTGGGAGGCCAAGGGTAATGGCTTGCCTGAGTCCATGGGTTCGAGAACAGCCTGGGCAACACAGGGAGACCGCATCTCTACAATAAATCAAAAATTACCTGGGCATGGTAGCACACACCTGTAGTTCTGGCTACTTGGAAGGCTGAGGTGGAAGGATCGCTGGACCCCAGCAGTGGACACTAGGGTGGCTGTGAGTGTGTCACTGCACTCCAGTCTGGGTGACAGAGTAAGACTCCAACTCAAAAAAAAAAAAAGGGGGGGGAAAGAAAAGCATTACTGTTTTGCTACTGGTAGATTTATTCCTGTGAGCTGAAACTTTTCAGGACTTTTATGTGCTAGCTTTTTCTAAGTCAGGAGAGTAACATCTTATGAGTACTTCAAGGGAGAGAATACTGTTAAAAATATAACTGCTTTGCTGTGATATAATACACATACCCTAAATTTTACCTTTTTAAAGAGAATGATTCCACTTTTAAAGTTTTTAGTATATTCCCCAAGTTGTGCAAGGGTCACACTGTATAATTTCAGACATTTTATCATTGTCTCAGTCTTAGCTTAATGCAAGAGGAAGAATTGAGTGACTGCAGGTGCGACTGAATCCAGGGTGCTTTAATCCATTTTCTGTTGCTATAATGAATACCCAAGACTGGGTAAAATATAAGGAAAATACATTTATTTCTTATAGTCCTGGAGGCTGAGAAGTCCCAGGTCAAGGAGCTGCCAATGGTCAGCTTCTGGCAAGGGTCATGCTGTGTCATAACATGGCAGAAGACATCATGGGGCAAGAGAGAGTCAGCATGACTTTGTGTGTGTATGTGTGTGTGTGTGTGTGTGTGTGTGTGTGTGTGTGTGTGTGTG
>NW_007022424.1:0-473 GCF_000164805.1 Carlito syrichta
TCAGTTGCCTAGCCAGCTGGCTAGCCAATTAAGTCAGCTAGTTAAGTCAGCTTGTCCATCAGCCCACTCATTGGCATACTAGTTATGTCAGCTCACCGGTCAGCTCACTCTCTGGCTGAATAGTTCAGTCTTCTGACCAGTCGGCTCACTCATCAGGCGACTAAATTAGCTTTCCAGTAATCTCACTTATCGGTCAACTAGTTACATCAGCTGAACAGTCAGCTCACTTGCTGGACAACTAGTTAAGTAAGCTCAGCTGTCGTCTCATTAACTGGCTCATTAACCAAGTAGTGAAGTCAGCTAACCATTCGCCTGATTAGCCAACCAACTAGGTAAGTCAGCTAACAAATACTCCAACTAGTCGTCCAACATGTCAGCCGACAAGTTAGCTCAGCTAACTTGTCAAGCGACTAGTTAGGCCAGCTAACTAGTCGGCAAACAAGTCAACCAACAAGTTAGGTCAGCACACCAGC
>NW_007022425.1:0-1298 GCF_000164805.1 Carlito syrichta
CATTCCATTCCATTACTCTCTATTCCATTCCATTCCATTCCATTCCTCTCCATTCCATTCCATTCCACTCCATTCCATTCCATTCCACTCCATTCCATTCCTTTCCTTCCCGTTCCATTTAATTTCATTACTCTCCATTCCATTCCATTTCTGTCCAGTACTTTCCATCCTTTTCCATTCCATACCATTCCTCTCATTTCCATTCCATTTCTGTCCAGTCCTTTCCATTCCTTTCCATTCCATACCTTTCCTCTCCATTCCATTCCATTCCATTTCTCTGACTTGCATTCCATTCCTCTCCATTCTTCTCCTCTCAATTCCATTCCTCTTCATTCCATTCCATTCCTCACCATTCCTTTCCATTCCCCTTCATTCTATTCCATTGCATTCCATTCCATACCTCTCTAATCCATTCCATTCCTCTCCATTCTATTCCTTTCCATTTTATTTCATTCGTTACCTCTTCATTCCATTAAACTCCATTCCATTCTATTCCATTCCATTCCACTCCATTACATTCCACTCCACTTCATTCCATTTCTTTCCTCTCCATTTCATTCCACTTCATTGCATTCCACTCCAATCCACTCCATTCCTTTCCATTCCATTCAATTCCAGTCCATTCCATTCCATTACACTCAATTACATTCCATTCACCTTTATTCCATTCCATTCCTCTCCATTCTATTACACTCCACTCCACTCCATTCTATTCTTCTCCATTCCTTTCCATTCCATTCCTCTCCACTCCCATCCATTCCATTTCCCTCCATTCCATTCCATTCCTCTTTATTCCTTTCCGTTTCTCTACATTCCGTCCATTCCATTCCATTCCTCTCTATTCCTTTCTACTCCATTCCACTGTATTGCATTCAATTCCATTCCAATCCATTCTTTTCCATTCAAATCCTCTCCGTTCCATCCATGCCATTCCATTCAATTCCATTCCTCTCCATCCCTCTCCATTACATTTCTCTTCATTCCATTCCATTCCTCTCCATTCCTTTCCATTCCTCTTCAATCCAATCCATTTCATTCCATTCCATAGCACTCTACTCCATTCCATTCCTCTCCTTTCTGTTCCTTTCCATTTTATTTCATTCCTTTCCTCTTCAATCCATTCCATTCCATTCCATTCAATTCCTTTCCACTCCACTCCATTCCATTACATGGGATTCCATTTTTCTCAATCCATTCCATTCCATTCCACTCTATTCCATTCCACTCCACTGCATTCTGTTCCTTTCCTCTCTATTTCATTCCATTTCATTCCTTTCCACTCCAATCCACTCTATTCC
>NW_007022425.1:2500-3300 GCF_000164805.1 Carlito syrichta
TCCATCCCATTCCCTTCTATTCCATGCATCTACATTCCATTCCATTCCATTTCTTTCCATTCCTTCCCACTCCTCTCCATCCATTCCATTCTTCTCCATTCCTTTCCATTCCGTTCCATTCCATTCCTGTCCATTCCTTTCTATTCCTCTCCATTTCATTCCATTCATCTCGATTCCATTCCATTGCATTCCAATCCTCTCCATTCCATTCCGTCCATTCCATTCCATTCCAATCCATTCCATTCTTCTACATTCCATTCCATTCAATTGTATTCTAATCCAGTCCTCTCCATTCCATTGAATTCCATTCCTCTCTATTCCAATCCTCTCCCTTTCATTCCATTCCAATCCTCTGCATTCCATTACATTCCTCTCCGTTCCCTTCCATTCCTTTCCATTCATTTCTATTCCTGTCTATTCAATTCCATTCCATTCCTCTGCATTCCAATCCATACCTTTCCTCTCCATTCCATTCCATTCTCCTCTATTATACTCCTTTCCTTTGCATTATATTCCTTTCCACTCCTATCCATAACTCTCCAATACATTCCATTCCTCTCCATTCCGCTCCATTCCATTGTATTCTCACCATTCCATTCCGCTCCATTCCTCTCCATTCCATTCCATTCCATTCCCCCGTATACATTCTATCCCATTCCTCTCCAATCTATTCATTTCCTCTGCATGACACTCCATTCCATTCTATTCCATTCCACTCCATTCTATTACTTTCCATTCCTTTCCTCTCTATTCCATTCCTCTCTATTATATTCCATTCCATTCCATATCCCTCCTTTCCC
>NW_007022426.1:0-355 GCF_000164805.1 Carlito syrichta
GCAAGCAGGCTAGCTGGTTAAGTCAGCTAGTTAATTCAACTGGCCAGCTAGCTGGCTAGTTAGTTAAGTCAGCTAGTTAAGTCAGCTGGCTAGCTAGGTAGCTAGCCAGTTAAGTCAGCTAGTTAAGTCAGCTGGCTAGGTAGGTAGCTAGCTAGTTAAGTCAGCTAGTTACATCAGCTGGCCATCAAGTTAAGTATGTTGGTTATGTCAACTGGCTGGCCAGCTGCCTAGCAGGGTAGCTGGCTAGTAAACTTAGTTGGCAAGCCAGCTGGCTAGCTAGTTTTCACCTAGATAGGTCAGCTTGCTGGCCAGGAGGTCAGCTAGGTAGTTAGGTAGTTAAGTCAGCATGAAAGCC
>NW_007022427.1:0-327 GCF_000164805.1 Carlito syrichta
ATTTCACACCTTGGAGATGAGAGCTGGCGGGAACCAGGCCAGGGAACCTCAGGAACTCCCACACCAAAGTGGGTGCAGCCATTTGGTGGTGGTTGGGCCTGAAATGTGCCAAGCTTGGGGGACCCTCACATGTGTGGGGTGGGAGGGAGAAATGAAGGCAGAATGTTTGCAGATGAATGGATTTCTTTTTTCTTTCTTTCTTTCTTTCTTTCTTTCTTTCTTTCTTTCTTTCTTTCTTTCTTTCTTTTTTTTCTTTTCTTCTGTCTGTCTTTTGTTCCCTCACAAGGTAGTCCTGGCTGCTCTCAAACTGCCCAACTTGGGCCTTCC
>NW_007022428.1:0-326 GCF_000164805.1 Carlito syrichta
CTCCTCCAATATGGGTGCCTCCGTGACAGGCCCTCCTATACTCTTTATGGTAGTGACTAGTGTTCCTCTTTTATGTTTGCCCCAGTGATTTGATCACCTCTGTGATGGATGTTCAACTTACCGGGCCTAACTAATAATGGACACCCTGGTGACTAGTCCTCCTTTGTTATGAACTGGAACTCATTAGTGTCACAGTGTCACAGTGACTGTGCCTCCTTCGTAATGTGTCTGTCACTCTCCCTCCTCCATAATTTGTGCCCAGTGACTAGCCCTCCTCTGTGATGAGTGCCATGGTGAAAAGTCTTCTGTATTGCGTGTCACAGTGA
>NW_007022429.1:0-341 GCF_000164805.1 Carlito syrichta
AGTAGAATTGAATGGACAGGAATAGAATGGAATGAAATGGAATGGAGGGGAACGGAGAAGAATGTAATGGAATGGAGAGCATTGGAATTAAATGAAATGGAGAGGAATGGAATAGAGAAAAATGGAATTCAATGGAACGGAGAGGACTGGATGCGAATAGAATGGAATGGAATAGTATGGAATGGAGAGGAGTGGAATGGAATGGATTGGAATGGAATGGAATGGAATGTAGAAGAATGAAATTGAATGGAAGGGAGAGAAATGGAGAGGAATGAAGTGGGAAGGAATGGAATTGAATGGAATGGAATGGAGAGGAATGGAATGGAATAAAGAGGAATGGA
>NW_007022430.1:0-336 GCF_000164805.1 Carlito syrichta
AGAAAGGTAATAAAGTTTAAGTTAGTCATCATGGGTTTTGTGTGAGCTCTAGAAGTTATTGATTATCAGAGTATCATTAGTCTAGTAAGGATTGTTACACTGCTTTTGAAAAGCATTGACTAGCAAAGGGAAAAATAAAACAATCTTGGGGTTTGTCCCTCCTCACACCTAAGTATCTGATGGGTGGGGGATGCCCCTACTGCACCTGGCTTTGTGTTCACGTGAAAGACTTGTGAGACTGCCTGTGCAAAAATTGGGGATAAATACCTGCTGTATCTTTCAATAAACGACTTCTGCTCATTTCACTGAACAGTTGTCCACTTTCTTTCTTTCTCT
>NW_007022431.1:0-440 GCF_000164805.1 Carlito syrichta
GCTGACGAGTGGGCCGACTAGTGGGCTGCCTTGTTAAGCCAGGAAATTACTTGGCCCAGTGGTCAGCCAATGTTTCAAATTAGCTAAGTAGTCGGGAGACTCGTCAGCAAACAATATAAGTAACCTAGCTAACTCATTAACCAACAAGTTAATCAGCCAGTTAATATGTTTACAAAACAGATAAAACAGTTAGCTAACTGGTTAACCAATTCGATAAATCAGCTAGCTATCTCGTTAGCCAGCTAGACAAGTAAGCTAGCTAACCAGCTAGCTAGCTACGTCAGCTAACTCAGACAACTAGCTCACTAGTTAGCTAACTATTTAAGGCAGCTACTTAAGGCAGCTACCTAACTACTTAGGTAATTAGACAAATCAGCTAGTTATTCATCTAGTTAAATAGTTACTTAACTTTAATTCAGGTAGTCAAGTCAGCTAACTAG
>NW_007022432.1:0-322 GCF_000164805.1 Carlito syrichta
GGCATATAGACCAATGGAACAAAATATTCTGGAAGCAAAACCTCAATTTCTCAACCAACTCATCTTCAGCAAAGCCTCCAACAACAACCACTGGGGAGAGGCGAACCTATTCAGATCTATTCAATAAATGGTGCTGGAAAAACTGACTGACCATAAAGAAGAATGAAACAGGACCTCCACCAGTCACCATAAACAAGAATCAACTCCAAATGTATCAAAAGCCTAAACATAAAACACCAAACTTTAAGAATCTTAGAAAAAGCACCCTTACAGAAATTGGAATAGGCAACCAATCCCGATAAAAACCATGAAAGTCCATACA
>NW_007022433.1:0-333 GCF_000164805.1 Carlito syrichta
ATACAATTCCATTCCTCTCCATTCCCTACCATACCATTCTATTCCTCTCCATTCCATTTCATTCCATTCTAATTCACTCCATTCCATTCCCCACTATTCCATTCCATTCCATTCCATTTCACACCATTCCATTCCATTCCATTCCTCTCCATTCCATTCCATATCGCTGCAATCCACTCCATTTAATTCCATTCCAATCCTTTCCCCTTTATTCAAATTCATTCCATGCAATTGCTCTCCATTCCATTCCATTCCATTTCATTCCTCCCAATTCCATTTCATTATTTTCCATTCTTCTGTATTCCATTCCTCTCCCTTCCACTCAATGCCATT
>NW_007022434.1:0-4550 GCF_000164805.1 Carlito syrichta
CTGGCTAATTGGCTTAACTATCTAGTTGACCAGCTAGCTAGCTGACTAGCAAGCTGAATAGGTAGCTGACTTAACTAGCAAGCTGAATTGTTACGTGAGTTGCTAGCTGACTTAATTAGCTAGCTGGATAGGTAGCTGAATTTACAAGCCCACTCACAAGCTGGCTGGATAGCTGGCTAACCAGCTGACTTAAGTAGCTAGCTGCATGTTTGGCAAGACTGCTAGCCATCTGGCTTAACTAGCTAGCTACTTGGCTGGCTAGCTGCCTATGGAGCCAGGTACCCAGCTAGTGGACTGGCCAGTTGGCTAGCTATCCGGCTTAAATAGGCTGCCTGCTGGCTTGACAGTTGGATTGCCAGCTGGCTTAACTAGCCAGCCAACCTGCTGCTCGGCTGGCTAACCAGCCGGCTTAACAAGGTGATCACCTACCTGAAAAGCCTGCTAACCAGCCGGCTTAACTTGCCAGCCACCCAGCCGGCTAACTAACTGACTTACCTAGTTGACTTAACTAGATAGCATTCCGGTTAGGCAGCTGACTTAACAAGCTAGACACCTAGCTAGACATCCACCTAGCCAACTTACTTAACTTGCTGACTTAACTAGGTGGCCATCCGGCTAGCCAGCTGAATTAATTGGCCAGCTAATTAACTAGCCAGGTGGCTAGCCAGCTGACTTAACCAGCTGACTTAATAAGGTAGCCAGCTGGTTAGTCAGTTGACTAAACTAGCGAGTGACCTAGCTAGCTGACTGGCTAGCCACTTGAATTAATTAGCTGACTTAAACAGATAGCCAGCTTGTTAGCCAGCAGAATCAACTAGCTGACTTAACTAGTTAGCCAGCTTTCTAGCCAGCAGACATAACTAGCTGACAACACTAGCTAGCCTGGTGGTTATCCAGCTGACTTAACTAGCTAGCTACCTAGCTAACCAGTTGGGAAGCCAGCTGAATTAACTAGCTGACTTAAATAGTCAGCTGGCAAGCCAACTGACTTAACTAGTTTGCTACCTAGCTAGCCAGTTGGCAAGCCAGTTGACTTAGCTTGTTGACTTAAATAGCTAGCAAGCTGGCTGGGCAGCTGACATAATTAGCTAGCTACCTAGCTAGCCCAGCTCTCTATCCAGCTTACTTAATTAGGTTATTTAACTAGCTAGCCAGCTGGCTATCCAGTTGACTTAACTAATCCTCTACCTAGCTAGCCAGCTGGCAAGACAGCTGACTTAACTAGCTGAATTAAATAGCTAGTAAGCTGGTTGGACAGCTGACATAACTAGCTAGCTACCTAGCTAGCCAGCCGGCGAGCGAACTGACTTAACTAGGTCACTACCTAGCTAGCCAGCTGGCTAGACAGCTGACAACTTGCTGTTTTAACTAGGTGACATGCTTTCTAGTCAATTGAATTAACTAGCTTGCTGAATAGCTAGCCAGTTGGCTATCCAACTGAATTAATTAGGTGACTTTTCTTGCTAACAAGCTGTCTAGCGAGCTGACATAACAGGCAAGCTACCTACCTAGCAAGCTGGCTAGTGAGTTGACTTAACTTGGTCACTTAACTATCTAGCCAGGTGGCTAGACAGCTGACATAACTAGCTAGCCACCTAGCTAGCATGCTGGCTTGCCAACTGACTTAACTAGCTGAATTAACTAGCTAGCCAACTGGCTAGCCAGCAAACTTAATTGCCTAGCTACCTAGCTAGCCAGCAGGCTGGCAGATGACTTAACTAGCTGATGTAATGAAGTAGCTAGCTGGCTAGCCAGCAGAATTAACTAGCTAGCTACCTAGCTAGACAGGTGAATAGTCAGCTGACATCTAGCTTACATAACTAGACACCTGATGGCTAGCCAGCTGATTCAACTAGCTACATACCTACATAGCCTGCTGGCTTGCCCAGCTGACTTAACTGCCTAACCATCTAGCTAACCTGCTGTCCAGTGTGCTGACTTCACAAGGTGATTTAAATAACTAGCTAGCTGGCTACCCCGCTGACTTAACTAGCAATGTATCCTGCTAGCACCTACTAGCCACCTGACTTAACTCGCTGACTTAACTAGCTAGTAAGCTGACTTAACTAGCTGACTTTGCTAGCTGGCTACTTAGCTAGCCAGCTGACTTAACTAGATTTTTTAACTAGCTAGCTACTTAGTTATCATGTAACTAGCAGACTTAACTAGCTGACATCTATCTAGCTAACAGACATATCTAGCTGAAATAAGTAGCTAGCTTCCTAGCTAGCCAGAGGACTCAACTAGCTGAAATAACGAGTGAGCCAACAGGCTACCCATCTATTGTAACTAGCTTTTTATCCAGCCAACCAGCTGATTAGACAACTGACTTAATGAGCTGACTTAACTAGCTAGCCAGTTAGATAGCCAGCTGACTAAACTAACTGACTTAACTAGCTGTCCAGTTGGCTAGCCAGCTGACTTAATTTCCTAGCTACATATGTAGCCAGCAGCCTAGCCAGCTGATTTAAATAGCTGACCTAATGAAGTAGCCAGCTGACTAGCCAGCAGAGTTAACTAGCTAGCTCCCTGACTAGGCAGCTGTATAGCCAGCTGACTTAAATAGCTGACATAACTGGCTAGACTGATGAATAACCATCCGAATTAACTAACTTTTTACCTGGTTAACCAGTTGGATAGCCAACTGACTTAATGAGCTGACTTAACTAGCTACCCAGCTGCTTGCCAGTAGAATTAACTAGCTGACTTAACCAACAGGTCAAATGGATAGACTGCTGCCTTAAATAACTGGCTATCTATCTAGCCACCTGGCTAGCCAGCTGATTTACCCAGATGACTTTAGCTAGCAAGCTGATTAACCAGCTCAATTAACTAGCTATCTACCTACCTAACCAACAGGCAAGTTTGCTGACTTAACTAGCTGATGTGAACAGCTAGCCTGCCGGCCAGCAAGCTGACTTATCTAGCTAGCAAGCTACCTAACCAGGTGGCTAGAATGCTGACTAAACTAGCTGATTTAACCAGCTACCCAGTTGGCTACCCAGCTGATTTAACTCACTGACATCACTAGCTAACCAGGTAGCTATCTAGCTGACTTAACCAGCTAGCTACCTACGTTGCCAGTTGTCTTGCCAGCTCTCTTAACTAGCTGAATTAACCAAATAAACAGCTTGCTAGCCAACTGATGTTATTGCCTCACTACCTATCTAGCCCTCTGGCTAGCCTGCTGACTTAACTAGCTGACTTGACAGGCTAACTATGTAGCTATCCAGCTGACTTAAATTGTTAGCTAACTAGCAAGCTACCTAGCTAGTCAGCTGACTTAAGAAATTAGCTAACTACCTAGCTACCTAGCTAACAAGATGACTTAATATAGTTAGCTGCCTAGCTGGCTATCTGACTTAACCAGCTGGCTACATAGTTAGATTACTCATTATCTAACATTCTAGCTAGCTGACTTAATTATCTGACTTAACTCGTTAGCTAATGAGCTAGCTAGCTGACTCAACCAGCTGACTTTACTGGTTAGCTAACTAGCTAGCTAGCCTACTCAAACAGCTGACTCAGCCCGTTTGCTAACTAGCTATCCTGTTGACTCAACCAGCTGACTTAACCCATTAATTAACTAGTTAACTACCTGACTCAACCTACTGACTTAATCCATTAGCTATCTACCTAGCTGGCGGCCTTAACCAGCTGACTAAATTAGACAGCTGACTTAACTAGCTGACTTAGCTAGCTGACTTAACTACCTGAATTAAATAGTTAGATAACTATTTAGCTAGCTAAATAAATAGCTGACTTAATTAGTTAGCCAACTGTTTAGGTATCAGGCTTAAGTAGCTGACTTAAATAATTAGTTCCCTAGTGAGCTAGCTGTCTTAGCTAGTTGACTTAGCTAGGTAGCTAATTAGCTAGCTTACTTAGCAAGCTGACTTAACTAGTTGGCTAATGAGATAGCTAGCTGACTTAATTAGTTGGTTAACGAATTAGCTACCACTTTTAACTAGTTGGTAAATGAGTTAGCTTACCAGCTAGTTAAATTAGTTGGTAAACTACGTCTCTTAACTAGTTGTTAAAAGAGGTAAACTACCTCTTTTAACTAGTTGGTAAACGAGTTAGTTAACCAGCTAACTTAACTAGTTGTTTAATGAGTTCGGTGACTGTACTTGGCTGATGAATCTTCAAAAGAGTTAGGAGTTCTAACACATTCGGTTGGTGAGTTAGCCAACTGGTCAGCTGACTTAACTAGTGAGCCAGCGAGTGAGCTTACTGGTCAACTTACTTTAGTCAGCTAGCAAGTGAGCCAAATTGCCAGAAGAGTTACTAGTCAGCTGGCGAATGAGTCAACCAGTGAGATGACTTAACTAGTAGGCTGGCAAGTGACCCAACATGTGAACTGCCTTAACTTGTCGGCTGGCGAGCCAGCCAACAGGTGAGCTGATTTAACTAGTCAGCTGGCGAGTAAGCCAACTAGTTAGCTCATCTGTTGGCCTGCGAGCCAGCCAACAATTTAGCTGACCTGTTGACTGGTGAGTGAGCCGACTAGTTTGCTGACCTGTGTGCAGGTGAGTGAAGCGACTAATTAG
>NW_007022435.1:0-320 GCF_000164805.1 Carlito syrichta
AATCTACAGGGCATCTTGCTGACGGCTAAAGAAGAATCAGGGATTCAAGGCATGAATGTGCGTAATAGCAATCCTCATATACAGGAAGCTACATGTCCTCTTGCGTATAAAAGAGAAGAAATCTGTTTTTCACTGTTCCTCTCTCAAAAGATCTACAACACTTCTTACTAAGGACTAAACAACAATCAGGTATCCAAAAGAGGAATCAAGGGAAAGAGAGTCCTCCCATAAAGGATACTACATGACTTCCAACTAAGTACGAATAAAGAATCATTGTTGTACGCGCCCTCAATCCAGAAAATTCCCAGGATGTCTGCTAT
>NW_007022436.1:0-384 GCF_000164805.1 Carlito syrichta
ATACCTAGCTAGCCAGCTGACTTAACTTACTTAACTAGGAGCTATCTATCTAGCCAGCTGACTTAATTAGTTAGCTAACTAGCTAGCTACATAGCTAGTCAGCTAGCTTAAATTGTTAACTAACTCCATAACTACCTAGCTAACAAGCTGATTTAAATAGCAAGCTGCCTTGCTAGCTAGCTGACTTAATCAGCTAGATAACTAGGTAGCTTAATCATTATCTAATGTGGCAGTTAGGCGACTTAATCATCAGCACTTATGCTAATGTGCTGGCTAGCTGACTCATCCAGCTGACTTAACTCATTAGCTATCTAGCTAGCAAGTTGACCATCCAGCTGACTTAACTCGTTAGCTAGCTAGCTAGCCTACTCAACCAGGTGATTC
>NW_007022437.1:0-356 GCF_000164805.1 Carlito syrichta
ATAGGAGGCCCATTTAATGGATAACTTATTAAGGAGGAGGCCCAGTTACTGAGACATCCTCCACAGAGGAGGGCAATCACTGAGGCATCTATTATGGAGGACTAGAGATTGGGAAAACATCACAGAAGAAGGCTATCCTCTGGGCACCCATTTGGAGGCATTCCCATTACTGGGACACTCATTATATAAGGGGTTATTCCCTACAGTACCCTTCACACAGAATGGCCATTCAATGGAGCAACCATTATAGAGCAGACCTAGTCACTGTGAAACCCATCACAGAGTAGGGTAGATCTCTAGGGAAACCTTCATTTATAAAGGCCAATCACTGGTACACCAATCACAGAGGAGACCCA
>NW_007022438.1:0-313 GCF_000164805.1 Carlito syrichta
CAGATACAAAGAACTGAGTATCACATGTTCTCACTCATAAGTGGACCTTGAACAACTATCGGAACACTATAAGAGAAGGATTGACAGTAGCTGGAAACTGCAAGGGGTGGAGGGGGAGGTGGGATTGACAGTAGCAGAAATCTGCCTGGGAAAGTGGGGGCACACCTCATCAACAAGGGTACCTGCACAATGAATATTTGCATACCTAACCCTGAATTGTACCCCACAGTTCTAAAATAAAAATTAAAAGGGGAAATAAAATAAAGTAAAAGTACAATAAAGTTTTCAAGATATGAAAAAAAAAAGAAATGAA
>NW_007022439.1:0-2551 GCF_000164805.1 Carlito syrichta
CTGACTAGCTATGTAGCAAGCAAGTAAATACAACTGGCTAGAAACAAGGCCAGGTAGTTTATATAGCTAGTTAAGTCAGCTGGCTAGAGTGTTGGCTGGCTAGTTAGTGATTTAGTTAAGTCAGTTGGCTAGCCAGCTGGCTAGCTTATTTATGAGCTAGTTAAGTCAGCTGCCTATCCAGGTGGCTAGAGAGCTAGAGCGCTAGTTAAGTCAGCTGTCTAGTCAACAGGATAACCAGTTAAGTCAGCTAGATTAGCCACTTAACTGGCCAGCTGCTGAGCTCATTAATCAACTAGTTAAGTCAGGTGGCTAACCAGTTGGATAGCTAGTTAAGTTACTTCATTAAGTCAGTTGGCTTGCCATCTCCCTGGCTAGTTAAAAAGCTAGTTAATTCAGATGGCTACACAGTTGGCTAGTTAGTTATTTCAGCTAGTTAAGTCAGCTTGCTAGCTAGTTAAGTCAGCTAGTTATATCAGCTAGCTAACTTGTTAAGTCAGCTAGTTAACTCAGCTCACTAGCCAACTGGTTAGGTAGGTAGTTAGTTAGTTAAATCAGCTAGTTAAGTCAGCTAGCTATATGATAGCTACATAGGGAGCTAGCTAGTTAAGTCAGCTGACTAGGTAGGTATCTAGCTAGTTAAGTCAATTAGTTAAGTAAACTGGGTAGCTAGTTAAGTCTGTTAGTTAGGCCAGTTGGCTGTCCCGCTGCCTAGCAGGATAGCTAGCTGGTTAAGTTAGCTGGCTAGCCAGCTGGCTAGCTAGTTAAGTCACATAGTTAACTGAGCTCACTGGTCAGCAGGTTAGCTAGGTATTTAGGTAGCTAAGTCTGCTGGCAAGTCAGTCGGCTATGTATGTAGGTAGCTAGTTATGTCAGCTGGCTAGCCATCAGGCATCTAGTTATGTCAGCTACTTAAGTCAGCTGGCTATCCAGCTGGATAACTAGTTAATTCAGCTAGTTACTCACCTGGCTGGCCAGCTGACTAGCTCGTTTATCAAGTAGTTAAGTCAGCCTGCTTACCAGCTTCCTAGCTAGTTTCATCACCACGTTAAGTCAGTTGGTTAGCCAGCTTGCTAGCTAGTCAAAAAGTTGGCCAATTCAGATGGCTAGACAGCTGGCTAGCTAGTTATTACAGCTAGTTAATTAGCTGGCTTGTTAGGTAGCTAGCTCGTTAAGTCAACTAGTTATGTCAACTGGCTAGCTAGATAAGTCAGCTAGTTAAGTGAGCTGGTTAGCTAGTTAATCAGCTAGTTAAATCAACTGGCTAGCCAGCTGCCAAGCTGCATAGCTAGATAGTTAAGTTAGCTGGTTATCCAGCTGGATAGCTAGTTAAGTCTCCTAGTTAAGTCAGCTCGCTAGCCAGCTGGTTAGCTAGGTAGCTAGGTTGTTAAGTCAGCTGGCAAGCCATCTAGTTAAGACAGCTCACACATCGGCTCACTGACTAGATAAGTCGGCTCACCAGTCTGCTCAATCGCCAGTCAACTACTTAAGTCTTCTGACCAGTCAGCTCACTTGCCAGTCGACTAAAGTCAACTGATCAGTCAGGTCACTCCCCAGTTGAATAGTTAAGTCAGTTGAACAGTCAGCTCACTCACCGGCTGACTAGTTAAGTCAGTTGACCAGTTGGCTCTCTCACACACTGGCCGACTAGTTTATTCAGCTGACCATTCTGCTCACTTGCTGGCCAACTAGTTAAGTCAGTTAACCTGTCAGCCTACTAGCCAGCCAACTAGTTATGTCAGGTAACCAGTCTGCCTAGTAGTTGGCCAAAATGTCAACTGAGAAGTTAGCTCAGCTGTCTAGTTAGCCGACTAGTTAGGACATCCAGTGAGTCAGCCAAATAGTTGAATGACTTATTAGGTGAGGAAACCAGCCACACAACAACTTAACCATGCTAACTAGTGGGTCAACTTGTCAGTCAACTCGTTCACCCAGCTAACTAGTCGGCCGACTATTGGGCCACAATGTTAAGCCAGCAAACAATTTGGCCGAGGAGTCAGCCAATGTGATAAACCAGCTAACTAGTCGGCCAACTCAGCCAATAAGCTAAGTGACCTAACTTACTAGTTAACCAACTAGTTAAGCCAGTTAGTTAACTCGTTAACGAACTAGTTATAACATAGCTAACTCATCAACCAACTCATTAAGTCAGCTACCTATCTCGCTAGCCAAATAGTTAAGTCAGCTAGCTAAGTCAGCTAACTAACCAGCTAGCTAGCTATGTCAGCTAGCTCACTAGTTAGCTAACTATTTAAGTCTTCTACTTTAGTCTGCTACCTAACTAGTTAGGTAACTAGATAAGTCAGCTAGTTATTCAGCTAGTTAAATAATTAGCTATCTATTTTATTCAGGTAGTTGTCAGCTAGCTAACTAGTTAAGTCAGCCATTTAAGTCAGCTAGCCAAGTAGTTAAGTCAGCTAGCTAGGTCTGCTAGTTAAATAAGCTTTCTAATTTAGTCAGCTGGTTAAGACAGCTAGCTAGCTATTTAGCTAATGGGTTAAGTCAGCAGGTTGAGTCAGGTAGTTAGCTAGGTAACTAATGGGTTAAGTCAGCT
>NW_007022439.1:2571-4254 GCF_000164805.1 Carlito syrichta
TCAGCCAAATAGTTGAATGACTTATTAGGTGAGGAAACCAGCCACACAACAACTTAACCATGCTAACTAGTGGGTCAACTTGTCAGTCAACTCGTTCACCCAGCTAACTAGTCGGACGAATATTGGGCCACAATGTTAAGCCAGCTAACAATTTGGCTGAGGAGTCAGCCAATGTGATAAACCAGCTAACTAGTCGGTCAACTCAGCCAATAAGCTAAGTGACCTAACTTACTAGTTAACCAACTAGTTAAGCCAGTTAGTTAACTCGTTAACCAACTAGTTATAACATAGCTAACTCGTCAACCAACTCATTAAGTCAGCTACCTATCTCGCTAGCCAAATAGTTAAGTCAGCTAGCTAAGTCAGCTAACTAACCAGCTAGCTAGCTATGTCAGCTAGCTCACTAGTTAGCTAACTATTTAAGTCTTCTACTTTAGTCTGCTACCTAACTAGTTAGGTAACTAGATAAGTCAGCTAGTTATTCAGCTAGTTAAATAATTAGCTATCTATTTTATTCAGGTAGTTGTCAGCTAGCTAGCTAGTTAAGTCAGCCATTTAAGTCAGCTAGCCAAGTAGTTAAGTCAGCTAGCTAGGTCTGCTAGTAAAATAAGCTTTCTAATTTAGTCAGCTGGTTAAGACAGCTAGCTAGCTATTTAGCTAATGGGTTAAGTCAGCAGGTTGAGTCAGGTAGTTAGCTAGGTAACTAATGGGTTAAGTCAGCTGGTTGAGTCAGCAAGCTAGGTAGTTAGCAAACGGGTTGAGTCAGCTGGTTGAGTAGGCTAGCTAACTACTTAGCTAACGAGTTAAATCAGCTGGATGAGTCAGCTAACTAGCTACTTAGCTAATGATTTAAGTCAGCTGGTTATGTCTGATAGCTAGCTCAATAGCTAACGAGTTAAGTGATATAATTAAGTCACCTAGCTAGCAAGTTAGACAACGAGTAAGCTAACTAGTTAGCTAGCCAGTGAAGATAGCTAGCTAGCTAGGTAACTAACTAATTCAGCTTGCCTGCTGGTAACTAGCTAGTTAGTTAACTATTTAAGTCACCTGGCAAGCTTTATAGCTAGCTAGTTAGCTAACTATTTATATCAGCTAGTTAGCTAGGTAGCTAGCTAGTTAAGTCAGCTAGTTAAGTCAGCTGGCTAGGCAGCTAGCTTGCTAGGGATTTAGCTAGTTTAGTTAGTTGATTAGACAGCTGGATAGCTGGTTAATTCAGGTAGTTAAGAGAATTGGCTAGTCAACGGGCAAGGTAGGTAGCTAGCTAGTTTAGTCAGCTGGATAGCTAAATGGCTAGGTAGTGATGTCAAGGAATTAATTCAGCTGGCTAGCCAACTAGCTAACTGGTTAAGTCAGCTAGTTTAGCCAGCTGGCTAGGTACATTGCTAGCTAGATAAGTCAGCTTGCTAGCAAGCAGGCTAGCTGTTCAATTCACCTAGTTAAGTCAGCTGGCTATCCTGCTGGTTAGGTAGGCAGTTGGATAGTTAAGTGAGCTGGTTATTCAGCTTGCTAGCTTGAGTCAGTAATGTAAGTCAGCTGGCTAGACCGCTGGCTTGATAGCTAGTCAGCTAGATAAGACAATTGGATAACCAGCTGATTAGCTGGTTAAGTCAACCCATTAAGTCTTTTGGCTATCCAGCTGGTTAGCTAGTTAAAAAGCTAATTAAATCAGATGGTTAGCCATCT
>NW_007022440.1:0-316 GCF_000164805.1 Carlito syrichta
CATTCCTCTCTGTTCCATTCCATTCATCTGCATTGCCTTCAATTCTTCTCTGCTCCAGTCCATTTGTCTTCATTTCATTCCCTTCCATTCCTCTCATTTCCACTCTAATCCATTCCATTCCATTCTTCTCCATTCCTTTCGATTCCATTCACTTCCAATCCTCTCCATTCCATTCCTTTCCATTTCTTTCCATTCCTCTCTATTCCAGTCCATTCCATTTCTCTCCATTCCTTACCATTCAATTCCTCTCCATTCCATTCTATTTTGCCACAGTCCATTCCATTGCATTGCACTCCATTCCTTTCCATTCTATACA
>NW_007022441.1:0-379 GCF_000164805.1 Carlito syrichta
TAGGTAGTTATGTCAGCTGTCTACTCAGCTGGTTAGCTAGTTTAGTCATCTAGTTAAGTCGGCTTACTAGCCATCTGACTCCCTAGTTATACTGCAAGTTAAGTCAGCTGGCTAAACAGCTGGCTAGCTAGATAAATCACCTACTTAATTCAGCAGGATAGTCAGCTGGCTAGCTATGTAACTGACTTAATTGGCTAGTTAATTTAACTGGCTAGATAGCAGGCCAGCTAGTTAAGACAGCTAGTTAAGTAAGCTGGCTAGCCAGCTGGCTGGCTAGTTAGTGAACTAGTTAAGTCAGTTGGCTAGCCAGCTGGTTAGCTAATTAAGTCAGCTAGTTAAGGCAGCTGGCTATCCAGGTGGCTAGAGAGCTAGAACACTA
>NW_007022442.1:0-313 GCF_000164805.1 Carlito syrichta
GACGCCCACAACCGAGACCTGAGAAGGATGTAAAGGCCCGTGGAAGGAGAGTAAAACAGAATAGGTAGCCCCCGTGTCCACCAAAAGGGAAATGGACTTACCCGCTACCCATAGTGTGGCCCTGGGCTCGGCAAGGGTGATTGGGGTGTTCGAGTCTAGATGGCTTCAGTCATCCAGGAGGCCCAGGAGCTCTAGCAAGAGGCCCATTGGGGGAGCTGGGCCCCCCTGTGAAACTCTGTCGCCGCGGGATGGTTCCCCCCCAGGGGGCACTCAAACTTCCAATGTTCCTTTTGTCTGCAGACCGGGCAAAGTC
>NW_007022443.1:0-313 GCF_000164805.1 Carlito syrichta
ATGAATTATTTTCTTTATGTATTTGCCATTCACATATTTTGTTTTGCAAAGTGTGTTCAACTCTTTTACCACATTTGTTAGGTTGTTGTAGGAATTATTTACATAATTTGTATAACATTTTATATATACATGTATGTGCATGCGTATACTATAGCTTTTCTTTTCCACTCTGAGGCTAATCTATTTTTTTTCTTAAAAATGTCTTTTGAACCGAGCTAGGTCACTGCACTCCAGTCTGGGCGACAGAGTGAGACTCCAACTCAAAAAAATGGTCATCTTCTTATTGAAGAAGAGAAGAGGGGAGAGAGAGAGA
>NW_007022444.1:0-387 GCF_000164805.1 Carlito syrichta
CTCCATTCTTCTCCATTACCTTCCAATCCATTCCATTTCTCTCCATTCCTTTCCATTCCAATTTTTTTCATTTCTCTCTATTTCATTTGATTCAATTTCATTCTCCTCTATTCTTTTCCATTCCATTCCATTCCTTTACATTCCATTGCTCTCCATTGCATTCCATTTCTCTGCATTCCTTTCCAGTCTTCTGCATTCCATTCCATTTCTTTTCTCTCAATTACATTCGATTCCATTCCATTTCTCTAATTATTTTTTGAGTTGCAACCTCACTCTGCCACCTAGACTGGAGTGCAGTGGCTGCTCCCTGCCACCGCAGGTTAGACCTGCTGGGCCTTCAGTGATCCTTCCACCTCAGCCTTCCAAGTAGCTGGAACTACCATGCCC
>NW_007022445.1:0-974 GCF_000164805.1 Carlito syrichta
AATGCTTCTACTCTGCAAGTTGACTGCAAACTATTGCAATCTCTCTGGAATATACAGTGACGGTATCTAAAGAGACAACTAATTGCCCTTCCATGTGAATCAGTAATTCCTCTATAAAAAACAGACCCGAAGGAACTCAAATCATATTACAAAAAAGATACCTGCACAAGGATGTTTGTTGCAGCTCAATTCATAATAGCAAAAAACATGACATCAACCATGTCGCCCATTGAAGTTTGAATGCATAAAACAAACGTGGTACACATACACAATGGAATACTATGCAGCCATAAAGAAGGACATATGTACGAATTTTGGAGCCACTTGGATGGATTTGGAGTCGATCATTCTCAGTAATTTATCACAGAAGCAGAGCAGACTTATATAGACTCTAACTCGTTAGCTGACCTTGAACAATTATAATGCGATATCAAAGTGATTGGCAGTAGTGGGAAGCTGTCGAGTGGGAGCGGTGAAATTGGTAGTGGAGGGATACTGCTAAGGGAAGGAGGGGCATAACCCATCAACCTGGGTCACTGCATGATCATTGTTAGTAAGTCCAACCCTGAATTGTACCCCACAGCTTTACAATAAAAATTGAAAACTATATTTAAATAAATATACAAATAAATGAAAGTTGTAAAACGTGCAACACACTCCATTTGTTTTATTTTACTTTTTAGATTTTTTAATTTTAATCATGGGTACAATTCAGCATTGGGTATAAAATGTTCATCATGCAAGGAATGACTTAAACTAACTTCAGTTCTTGGGACTGAAAATCCATCATGTCCACAAACATTTCGTAGAGCATTGTAGGCAAATTCTTGAAACCTAAGGAATACTCAGGAGTCAACGTCCCACCCATTATGATGTCAAAGTCCTGAAGTTGATGTCATAATTGACAAACTGAAATGCGTGTTTCCCTGACTTTGCTCTCATCTTTTAAATTTAAAAATTAGCATTTTAGGCAA
>NW_007022445.1:2176-6395 GCF_000164805.1 Carlito syrichta
TGCAAACTACTGCAATCTCTCTGGAATATATGGTGATGGTATCTAAAGAGACTACTAATTGACCTTCCATGTGAACCAGTAATTCCTACATAAAAAATATACCCGAAGGAACTCAAATCATATTACAAAAAAGATACCTGCACAAGGATGTTTGTTGCAGCTCAATTCATAATAGCAAAAAACATGACATCAACCATGTTGCCCATTGAAGTTGGAAGGCGTAAAACAAATGTGGTACATATACACAAAGGAATACTATGAAGCAATAAAGGAGGACACATTTACAGATTTTGCAGCCACTTTGCTGGATTTGGATTCGATCATTCTCAGTGATTTATCACAGAAACAAAAAGCAGAGTTACACAGATTCTCACTCGTTAGCTAAATTTTAACAATTATAATGCAATACAAAAGTGATTGGCAGTAGTGGGAAGCTATATAGTGGGAACGGTGAAATTGGTAGTGGAGGGATACTGCAAAGGGAAGGAGGGGCATAACTCATCAACCTGGGTCCCTGCATGATGATTGTTCGTAAATACAACCCTGGATTGTACCCCACAGCATTATAATAAAAATTGAAAAAAAAATTTAAATAAATTTACAAATAAACGAAAGTTGTAAAACGTGCAACACATTTCATTTGTTTTATTTTACTTTTTAGTTTTTTTTATTTTAAACATGGGTACAATCCAGCGTTGGGCATAAAATGTTCATCATGCAAGAAATGATTTTAAACTAACTGTATAACACTTCACTGATAACTTCTTTCCCCATAAATGTTAGAATGCATGGTACAAATCTGTTTTCACCTTTGACAACTCGTATGTTTCTCACATAAATGGTGAATGTCTTATTCTTCAGAAATTAAAACTTTTTGAGATTCCATATGTATATCTACTTTAGAAAACTACACCTTGAGCAACTCTGTACCTAAGTGCTATTTGAAGACAAAATGCATAATAAATCTTAACATGTTTAAAACAAAATAAGTATTACAATTTAATACATCTTTTCCCTTTCTTAAAATTTATGCACATTTTTTGTTACCTCTGTAGTTTCTGCTAGCTAATTCTGATGATATGATATAGGTAGGCCATTATTAAAGAAAAGTTCCCCCGACATTTTTGAAAGAGATAAATCACATTCCCTTGATGTTTTAAAACAATGTATATATTTCAAAGTGTATTTCCATTGAATCACCTAGTATTTTCTCTACCTAAGACACAATGCTGTACTCTGCAAAAAGACTCTGATTAATTTGAGTTTTTTTACTCACCAATCATTTAAAATCAGAACCCAAAAAAGACAATTTGGGGCTCTACATTTATAAAACAAAATAACATGGAGATTTACAAAGAAGTAACCATTTGGGTGTCACCTCAGATTAAAAATTTAGACAATTGAAAATTCTGGAAAATTGACTTTGATCTTAGCTAATGCAATGTTCAAATCTTGTGAGAAAACTGCCCAAAGGCTGCTAAATAACAGTAAAAACATCAGAAAGTTTCCAAACACAAGAAAATGCTAAAATATTATTTGGTTGTGTTATACTCAAGCTCCAACAGGACACTTTAGCCATAAAATGCAACATTGCCTAGATAGAACTAAAATATTAATTTGTGGTGTTATAAGCAAGCTCCAACAGGACTCTGTGCCTATAAGAAGCAATATTGCCTAGATAGAACACAATGTAAAAACACCTTGATAAATAGGGCAGATATTTTCTGAGACCTCCCATGAAATTGTCCCCCATCAAGTGGAAAAATCAATTCTTCTGAAAATACAAAGCCTTTCTTCTCAAAATCAGCAGCACTTATTCTTACAAACATGAGTAGTGTTTAAAAAAACAAGTCTACAGTTAAGAATTAGTTCATATACTTTAAAGTAAACACGGCAGAACACCTCCTAATAGTCTGCTTTGATGATTGAAAGTTGTCTGTTGAATGACTACCTTATCTGCAAACCCCTTAGGTCCCCTCCCACTGTGGGATCATTTCTCTCTTCTTAATATATCCTGCTTAAAAAAAAAATGACTACCCTGCTCAGTGGATTCTAGAATGGCCACTTAGCCTGGAGAACTGTTTGGATTGGTGTGAACACCTTGTTTTCTTCAGTTCTTCGGACTGAAAATCCATGATATTCACAAACATTTGGCACAGCATTTAAGGCAAATACTTGAAACCTAAGAATGGCTCAGGAGTCAACATCCCACCCATTATGATGTCAAACTCCTGAAATTGATGTCATAATTGACAAACTGACATGTTTGTTTCCCTGACTTTGGTCTCATCTTTTAAATATAAAACTTAGCATTTTGGGCAATCTACAGATTCAATACAATACCTATTAAGTTACCAACATCCCTCTTCTCAGATCTGAAAATGACAATAAGAATTCATGTAAAAACATAAAAAACCATGAATTGCCAAAAGAATTCCTAGCATAAGAAACAAAGCAGGAAGCATTACTCATCCAGGCTTCAAACTTTACTCTAAGGCTGCAGTAAACAAAACAGCCTGGTATTGGTACAAGAACAGGCACATAGACCAATGGAACAGGATAGAGATTCTGGAATCAAAGCCTAAATATCTCAACCAACTCAAATTTGACAAAACATCCAACAACCACTGGGGAGAAGAGAATGTATTCAGTAAATGTAGTGGGAAAAGACTGACAACAGTCAGAGGATGGAAACAGGAAATCTACCTATCATGTTACACATTTACTCTAAATGAATCAAAGACCTAAGCATAAAACCTCACACTACAAGAATCTTAGAAACGTAGGAGACACCTTTATGGAAACTGCAACCAGGAACCAATTCCTCTTCAGACACCTAAATGCCCAAACATTAAGAAATAAGATAGACAAGTGACACCTCATCAAATCAATGATCTTCTGCAAAACAAACAAGAGAAAACATCTAAAGAGCAGGGTGACAACCAAAAGAATTGGAAAAAATATTCTCAACTATATATGTGACAAAGGCCTAATGTCTAGGATCTACAAGGTACTCAAATACTCCAAAATGAAACAAACAAACAAACAGCCACTTTAAAAATGGGCAAAATACATGAATAGACACTTCACAAAAGAAGAGATACACACAACCAGCAGACACATGAGAAAGGGCTCAGCTTCACTCGTCATCACAGATGTGCAAATCAAAGCCACACCGAGATGCAACCTAGCCACTGAAAGAATGGTGATAATTATTAAAACAAACAACAACACATGCTGGCAGGGATGAGGAGAAAAAGAAATGTTTCTACTCTGTAAGTCGACTGCAAACTACTACAATCTCTCTGGAATATAGGTGACGGTATCTAAAAAGACCACAAATTGACCTTCCATGTGACCCAGTAAGTCCTCTATAGAAAATATACCCGAAGGAACTCAGATCATACTACAAAAAAGATACCTGCACAAGGATGTTTGTTGCAGCTCTATTCACAATAGCAAAAAACATGACATCAACCATGTTGCCCATTGAAGTTTGAATGCGTAGACAAATGTGGTACATATACACAATGGACTACTATGCAGCCATAAAGAAGGACACATGTACGGATTTTGGAGACACTTGGATCGATTTGGAGTCTATCATTCTTAGTGATTTATCACAGAAGCAGAGCAGAGTTACATAGGTTCTCACTCGTTAGCTGACCTTGAACAATTATAATGCGATATGAAAGTGATTGGCAGTAGTGGGAAGCTGTTGAGTGGAACGGTGAAATTGGTAGTGGAGGGATACTGCTAAAGGAAGGAGGGGCATACTCATCAACTTGGGTCCCTGCATGATTATTGCTCGTAAATCCAACCCTGAATTGTACCCCACAGCATTATAATAAAAATTGAAAAAAATATTTAAATAAATATACAAATGCATGAAAGTTGTAAAACATACAACACACTTTATTTGTTTTATTTTACTTTTTACTTTTTTAAATTTTAAACATGGGCACAATTCAGCGTTGGGCATAAAATGTTCATCATGCAAGGAATGAATTTAAACTAACTGTATAATACGTCAATGATAACTTCTTTCCCCATAATTATGTTAGAATACATGGCACAAATCTGCTTTCACCTTTGACAACTCGTTTGTTTCTCACATAAATGGTGAATGTCTTATTCTGCAGATATTAAAACTTGTTGAGATTCCACATGTATATCTACATTAGAAAACTACACCTTGAGCAACTCTGTACCTAAGTGC
>NW_007022445.1:6415-10872 GCF_000164805.1 Carlito syrichta
TAAACATCGGGCACAATTCAGCGTTGGGCATAAAATGTTCATCATGCAAGGAATGAATTTAAACTAACTGTATAATACGTCAATGATAACTTCTTTCCCCATAATTATGTTAGAATACATGGCACAAATCTGCTTTCACCTTTGACAACTCGTTTGTTTCTCACATAAATGGTGAATGTCTTATTCTGCAGATATTAAAACTTGTTGAGATTCCACATGTATATCTACATTAGAAAACTACACCTTGAGCAACTCTGTACCTAAGTGCTTTTGAAGACAAAATGCATAATAAATCTTAACACGTTTAGAACAAAATAAGTATTACAATTTAGTAAATCTTTTTCATTTCTTAAAATTTATGCACTTCTTTTGTTACCCTCTGTAGATTCTGCTAGCTAATTCTGAATATATGATACAGATATGCCATCCTTAAAGAAAAGTTCCGCCGACATGTTTGAAAGAGATGAATCACATTCCCTTGATGTTTTAAAACAATTGATATTTTTCAAAGTGTATTTCCACTGAATTGCCTAGTATTTTCTCTACCTAAGACACAATGCTGTACTCTGCAAAAAGAATCTGATGAATTTGAGTTTGTTTACTCACTAAGCATTTAAAATCCGAGACCAATAAAGGCAATTTGGGGCTCAACATTTATAAAACAAAATAACATGAAGATTTACAAAGAAGTAATTATTTGGGCATCTCCTTAGATTAAAAATTTAGATAATTGAAAATTCTGGAAAATTAACTTTGATCTTAGCTAATGCAGTGTTCAAATCTTGAGAGAAAACTGCCCAAAGGCTGCTAAATAACAATAAAAACATCAGAAAGTTTCCAAACACAAGAGAATGCTAAAATATTATTTGGGTGTGTTATAAGCAACCTCCAGCAAGACACTGTGGCCATAGAAGCAACATTGCCTAGATAGAATGCAAAGAAAAAATGCCTTCATAAATAGGATAGATATTTTCTGAGACCTCCCATGAAATCGTCCCCCATCAAGTGGAAAAATCAATTCTTCTGAAAATACAAAGCCTTTCTTCTCAAAATCAGCCGCACTTATTGTTCCAAACATGAATAGTGTTTAAGAAAACCAGTCTACAGTTAAGAATTAGTTCATATACTTAAGAGTAAACACGCAAGAACACCTCCTGACTAACAGTCTTTGATGAGTAAAAATTGTCTATTGAATGACTACCTTATCTGCAAACCCTTCAGGTCCCCTCCAACTGTGGGAGCTTTTCTCTCTTCTTAATATACAGTGCTTTAAAAATAAAAAAGACTACCTTGCTCAGTGGATTCTAGAATGGCCGCTTAGCGTGGGAAGTTTTTAGATTGGTGTGAACACCTTGTTTTCTTCAGTTCTTGGGACTGAAAATCCATCATATCTACAAACATTTGGCAGAGCATTGTAGGCAAATTCTTGAAACCTAAGGATTGCTCAGGAGTCAACGTCCCACCCATTATGATGTCAAAGTCCTGAAGCTGATGTCATAATTAACAAACTGACATGCGTGTTTCACTGAATTTGCTCTCATCTTTTAAATTTAAAAATTAGCATTTTAGGCAATTCACAGATTTAATTCAATACCCATTTAGCTACCAACATCCCTCTTGTCAGACCTGAAAATGACAATAACGAATGCATATAAAACCATAAAAAACCATAAATAGCCAAAAGAATCCTTAGCATAAGAAACAAAGTGGGAGGTATCAACCATCCAGGCTTCAAACATTACTCTAAGTCTGCAGTAATCAAAACAGCCTGGTATTGGTACAAGAACAGGCACATAGACCAATGGAACAGGACAGAGATTTTGGAAGTAAATTCTCAATATCTCAACCAACTCAGATTTGACAAAACATCCAACAACCATTGGGGAAAAGAGAACGTATTAAGTAAATGTTGTAGGAAAAGATGGACCACAGGCCGAGGATGGAAACAGGAAACCTACTGTTGGGAGCCATCCTTGGAGGCCCGCCTGATGACAAAGTCCAGTTGCACTGAGGACCCCCGGCCACAACGTGAGTCTGGGCAGCTGAGGCCCTTCTGTCTTCCATCTTTGCTGTTGATACAGCTGAAGAAATTCTGTGCAGTCGTGGAAGAAAAAGATGGTATGTTTATGCGAAGAATCACAGCTAACCTGGAAATATCATGGTGTATTTTTCCATTTTTCCCACTATGCCACTTGGCCTTTTCTAACATATGCAAGGGTTAAACTCTGAAGCACATCAAGAATGCTTTCTTTCACTTGGTTATAAGTTACTCGATATTGCTTAAGTAATAAATGATATAAGTATATCCACTCCTCATTTGATTTAGGATTATGCAGTTTAGTGTTTAGACATAAGGATTTTTAGAAACACAAGTTTACAGTAAGTTCATTATGAATTCATTATAAGTTCTAACACTTATCTAGGAGTTTGTAGGTGATTTATAACACTGTTTTCACTAACTTAGGATAAAGATTAATATTAAGGTTTTTACTTAATACTACAGTTAAAACTCTAAGTTAACATTTATAGAGTAGGTTTTCACTGAACTCATAATATAATAATCAGACACTTTTATGACAGATCAGCTAAAACAGAAAGTAACCTTGAGGGGCCTGGGAAACATTACTAAAAGCTTCTTTTGAGTTCTCTTTAGAAACAAGCACTGCAAGATAAGAGAAAAGTAATAAGGACATCTGGACAAGGGTGGTGATCACAGGACTCTGAAGGACATGAGAACCTAAGATGAGAAAATTCTTGACACATAAAGAAATATACACTTCAAGAAACTTTCTTGAAACATTTCAAGAACTGTAATTTGGGACATTGGACTGAAAGTATCATTGTTGGCTTTATGAATAAGACTTGTCTAAATGCCTATGGGAATCTTGGTTTGTTTGCTACTAAAGACCTATGGGAATCTTGGTTTGTTCGCTACTAAGACCACTAGCTGGGAACTTTTAAAAGATATGTATGTGAAAGAATTTTCTTTGTCTAGCCCCTTCACAAATGGTATAAAAGCTCTGTATTAACTAGCATTAAATTGTCATCTGTTCAAGAAGCAGGTGTCCATTATATGATCGTTGTTCGTCGCCTATCTGCCTCTCCTTCAACACTTCCCACGACCCTTGTGGGGTGGGCCCCTGAACCTACCTATCATGATACATATTTACTCTGAATGGATCAAAGACCTAAACATAAAACCTCACACTACAAGAATCTTAGAAAACGTAGGAGACACCTTTATAGAAATTGGAACCAGGAACCAATTCCTCTTCAGACATCTAAATGCCCAAACATTAAGAAATAAGATAGACAAGTGAGACCTCAGCAAATCAATGAGCTTCTGCAAAACAAAGCAAAAGAAAACATCTAAAGAGCAGGGAGACAGCCAAAAGAATGGGAAAAAATATTCTCAACTATATGTGTGACAAAGGCCTAACGTCTAGGATCTACAAGGTACTCAAATACTCCAAAATGAAACAAACAAACAGCCACTTTAAAAATGGGCAAAATACATGAATAGACACTTCACAAAAGAAGAGATATGCGCAACCAGCAGACACATGAGGAAGTGCTCATATTCATTCGTCATCACAGATGTGGAAATCAAAGCCACACTGAGATGCAACATAGCCCCTGAAAGAATGGCCATAATTATTTAAAAAAAACAACAGATGCTGGTGGGAATGAGGAGAAAAAGAAATGCTTCTAATCTGCAAGTGGACTGCAAACTACTGCAATCTCTGGAATATACGGTGACGGTATCTAAAGAGACTACAAATTGACCTTCCATGTGACCCAGTAATTCCTCTGTAAAAAATATACCCAAAGGAACTCAAATAATGTTACAAAATAGATACCTACACAAAGATGTTTGTTGCAGCTCTATTGACAATAGCAAAAAACATGACATCAACCATGTTGCCCATTGAAGTTGGAATGCGTAAAACAAATGTGGTACATATACACAATGGATAACCCTCTTCAGACATCTAAATTCCCAAACATTAAGAAATAAGATAGACAAGTGAGACCTCAGCAAATCAATGAGCTTCTGCAAAACAAAGCAAAAGAAAACATCTAAAGAGCAGGGAGACAGCCAAAAGAATGGGAGAAAATATTCTCAACTATATATGTAACAAAGGCCTAACGTCTAGGATCTACAAGGTACTCAAATACTCCAAAATGAAACAAACAAACAGCCACTTTAAAAATGGGCAAAATACATGAATAGACACTTCACAAAAGAGGAGATATGTGCAACCAGCCGACACATGAGAAAGTGCTCAGCTTCACTCGTCATTACAGATGTGTAAATCAAAGCCACACTGAGATGCAACATAGCCCCTGAAAGAATGGCCATAATTATTAAAACAAACAACAAAAGATGCTGGTGGGAATGCGGAGAGAAAGAAATGCTTCTAATCTGCAAACTACTGCAATCTCTCTGGAATATA
>NW_007022446.1:0-360 GCF_000164805.1 Carlito syrichta
GTCTCTATAATCACAAAAGTCAATTTGTTATAATCTCTCTCCCATATATATATATCCCATATATATATATGGGAGAGAGATTATAACAAATTGACTTTTATATATATATCCCATATATATATATCCCATATATATATGGGAGAGAGATTATAACAAATATATATACACACACATACATATATATACACACAAACATGTATATAGAGACATGTATGTATATATATCCTTTTACTTCTGTTTATCTGGATGCTAATACACTATATTTTCCATCTTTCATATATCTTGTACTTGAAAACTCAATCAAGAAAACAAAAGCTCTTCAAACAAATTCTATTAAATAAAACAACATTTTTTTCTTTG
>NW_007022447.1:0-408 GCF_000164805.1 Carlito syrichta
TAGCTAGGTAGCTAGCTAGTTAGCTAACTACTTAAGTCAGCTGGCTAGCTAGGTAGCTAGATAGTTAGCCAACTATTTAAGTCAGCTGGCTAGCTAGGTAGTTAGCTAATTAAGTCAGCTGGCTAGCCAGCTGGCTAGCTAGGTAGCGAGCTTGTTAAGTCAGTTGATTAGCCAGCTGGCTAGCTGGTTAATTCAGCTAGTTAAGAGAGCTGGCAAGCCAACTGGCAAGGTAGGTAGCTAGCTAATTGGGTCAGCTAGATGGCTACCTGGCTAGCTAGTGATGTCAGTGAGTTGAGTCAGTTGGCTAGCCAACTGGCTAGTTTTTTGAGTCAGTTAGTTTAGTCAGTTGTCTAGCCAGCTGTCTAGGGAGGTAGCTAGCTAGATAAGTCCCCTTGCTAGCCAGCAGGC
>NW_007022448.1:0-357 GCF_000164805.1 Carlito syrichta
AAAACTAAATAACACATGGGTCAAAGAAGTCTCAAGAGAGATTAAATATTTTAAATTAATAAAAATTAAAATATAACAAACATTTGTAGGATGAAACAAAGATAGTGCTTAGAGGGAAATATACAGTATTGTATGCATATATTAGAAAAAAAAGAGATCTAAAATGAGTAACCAATGTTTCCACCTTAAAATTAGAAAAAGCACCTAAATAAATCTACCCCTGAAGCAGGTAGAAAAATAAATAATAAATAATTAGAGGGAAAACCCAATAAAATTGAAAATAGGAAATCAATAAGAAAAATCAATAAAATCAAAAGCTGATTTATTTAAAAATAAAAACCAATAAAGCTCATTCAA
>NW_007022449.1:0-800 GCF_000164805.1 Carlito syrichta
AAAATGAGTTTTATCAATGCTGACATAAAATTAGTTCATCTTATAATAAAAAATGGAAACTAATTCTAATTCTACCATTAAAAAATTTATGGCACAACAAAGCTTTAGATTATAAAGGCATCCCCAAGATATCACTCATCATGTTCTGACAATTTACTTAAGTTGTAAGAAAATTACATTCTTGTGGAAACTGACTGGGAAAAACTAATCCTGAAAACACAAAGAAATCAACTGTAAATAAATGTTTCATAAAATATTTGATAACGTCTATGTTCTGAAACACAATTAATTAACAAATAATTGACAAGAAAATACTTAGATTTTCTTTTTCTATGTGAAACATAGACAGAAAAAATTAAGATTCATAGAGATAATCTTATCATGTCTCCTGAGAATTGTCTGAAGAACTTGCCACTCATATCAGTAAGTAGAATTCTGAGAAATTTCTTTACCTAAAATGTTACGTTACTTGCCTGCCTATGTTAGAGCTTTTATTAGTCTTCCCCTTCCCCCAAGATCTTTGTTAACTGTGACTGTCAGTAAGTCATCACAATCACTGACAAAAACTGTCAGCTCTCAAAGTTCGTAAATCTATTCATCAACCCTCTTACCAGTAAATAGAGCACTTTAGCAATTCATTTGTTGGGGATATATTTAGAACATTTAGGAGAGAGACGCCCAGTGAGTTGGATTTCTAGCATCATTTTTGCTTGACCCTTCTCATTGAGAGACAACTCTTTCCCCACTGCATCCAAATAGTTTTTGGAGAGTTTGCTCACCATTGTGATTTCCTGATTTTG
>NW_007022450.1:0-346 GCF_000164805.1 Carlito syrichta
CTGGTCAGTCAAATGGAAAATAAACAGACTTTCTTCCATTACATTCATTTACTATTTTTTTAATGGAACAAAATTTGTTTCTCAATTTTTAGTGTGGATTTAATGCTAAAGTAAGAAAACATATGTCTCATCGCAATTTTAATAAGAACACAATTTAAATAACATAAAAGATCCAAAAATGTTTTTGTTCAGAATTTTTTCCACCCCCACCTCCTCACAACTTCTCAAACAAAGGGGTAGAGGAGGAAAAACCGGCAAGATGGCGACCTGGCAACCCGGTGTCTGAAGCCCTCTGCAAGGGAGATCTGCAGTGGGTCTCTGACTCTCGCCCCCGGGAGGCTGGGGA
>NW_007022451.1:0-309 GCF_000164805.1 Carlito syrichta
ATAACTAGCCAGCCAGCTGTCTACCCATCTGAATTAACTAGCTTTTAAATAGATAGCCAGCTGGCTAGAGAACTGACTTAACGAACTGACTTAACTAGCTAGCCAGCTGGTTAGCCAGGTGAATAAACTAGCTGACTTAACTCGCTAGCCAGCCAGCTAGCCAGCTGATTTAATTGCCTAGTTACCTAGCTAGCCAGCAGCCTAGTCAGCTGACTTAACTAGCTGACTTAATGAAGTAGCCAGTTGGAAAGCCAACAGACTTAAGTAGCTAGCAACCTAGCTAGACAGGTGGATAGCCAGGTGACTTAA
>NW_007022452.1:0-308 GCF_000164805.1 Carlito syrichta
ACTGGGGCATGTCTCCACTGGCTGCCAACCCCACTGTCCTACTTGTTTCCCAGGGTCGACTTGCTCAATCCTCCTAAGGACTGCCTTGGGGAAAGGGAGGGCATGACCCTCAAACCGTCTGGTAGGGGGACGGCCTGGAAACTCACATGTTTCTCTTCTGAACTCAGGCAGGACGAGACGGGAAGATGGCCAGAGACTGGGAGCTCGAGACCAAGCTGGACAACTTAGCAAGCCCCCACCACAATCCCAAGCAAAACCCAAAAACCTTAGATAAGGGCAGGCCTCGGGGGAGAGATTGCCTCCAGCCC
>NW_007022453.1:0-307 GCF_000164805.1 Carlito syrichta
ATTGAATGGAATGGAGTGACATGGAATGGAAAGTAATGGAGAGGAATGGAATGGAATGGAGAGGGATGGAATGGAGTGGAGAGGAGTGGATTGGAATGGAATAGAATGGAAAGGAATGGAATAGAATGGAATTTATGGAATGGAATGGATTGGAATGGAATGGAAAGAAATGGAGAGGAGTGTAATGAAGTCGAATGAATGTAAAGGAATGGTGTGGAGAGGCAAGGAATGAAATGCAATAGAATGGAGAGATATGGAATGGAATGAAATGTAATGGAGAGGAACCTAATGGAATGGAAAGGAATTG
>NW_007022454.1:0-306 GCF_000164805.1 Carlito syrichta
GGTCCAGTGCAGTGGCACATGGCAGGGCCACAGTGGAGGCCAGTGGCAAGGCTACCATGGAAGCTTGTAGTGGGCCCATTGCAGAAACAAGTGATAGGGCCATCATAGAGACATGTGGCAGGTCTATCCCAGAGGCACATGGTAGGACTTCTATGGAACCTCTCAACAAAGTCATCACAGAGGTATGTGGTTGGGCCACCATGTAAGCACATGGTAGGACCATCATGAAGGCACATGGCAAGAGCACACCAGAAGCACATGGCAGGGCTACCGTGGAGTCATATGGCAGAGTCTCTGCATAGGCAC
>NW_007022455.1:0-304 GCF_000164805.1 Carlito syrichta
GTCACTGGATTAAAAGGAAAAGTTTTGCTCTAGATGTCCTCCAAGCTTCCTTCAGCTTGAAGGAGCTGGCATCTGGATCTGGTGAGAACAGAAGGTCCCACAGGCAGGCCTTGGGAGGAACTTCTAGAAATAGCACACAAACAACCATCACCCAAGCAAAAATCCGCAGGATCTAGGATCCGTGAGTACAAGGGGTACTTTGCCTCTCTCTCACCAGCAAACCTGGTGAACACAGACCCAGGGACTGCCCGAGCCATACCTGCAGCTGTTGGATCGTCCCACAGCTAGCTCCACAGACCTGACA
>NW_007022456.1:0-304 GCF_000164805.1 Carlito syrichta
AGTCACCTAGCTTGCCAGCTAGCTAGTTAAGTCAGCTAGCAAGTAAGCTAACTATTCAGGCAGCTAGTTAAGTCATCTAACTAGTCAGTTTCCTAGTCAGCTAGCTAATTAAGTCAGCTAGCTAGTTAGCTAGATAGTGAGCTAGATAGTTAAGTCAGGTAGCCAGCTAACTAGCTAGCTAGCAAGCTAGTTAAGTCTGCTAGCTAGACAGCTAGATAGCCACTTTACTAGCTAGTTATGTCAGCTAGCTAACCAGCTAGCTAGTAAGCTAGCTAGTTAATTCAGCTAGCACATCAACTAGTTA
>NW_007022457.1:0-310 GCF_000164805.1 Carlito syrichta
GGAATGAAATCTAGAGGAATGGAAAGGAAAGGAATAGAATGGAAGGTAATGGAGAGGAATGGAATGGTATGGAATGGAGAGGAATGGAATGCAGGAGAATGGAATGCAGAGGAATGGAAAGGAATGGAATGGAAAGCTACATAGAGGAATGACATGCAGGAGAATGGAATGGAATGCAATGGAATGGAATGGGGAGGAATAAAATGGAATGGAGAGGAATAGAATGGAATGGAAAGGAGACGAATGGAATGGAATCGACTGTAGTGGAGGGGAAGGGTAGAAATGGAATGGAAAGGAATTGAAAGGAATG
>NW_007022458.1:0-303 GCF_000164805.1 Carlito syrichta
AGTCTGGGCGACAGAGTGAGACTCCAACTCAAAAAAATAAAATAAAATAAAATAATAAAATGAAATGAAATGAAATGAAATAAAATAAAATAAAATGGTTCTACTTGGCCAGGCTCAGTGACTCAGCCTGTAATCCCAGCATTTTGGGAGGCCAAGGGGAATGGATTGCCTCCACTCGCAGTTTCAAGACTATCCTGGGCAACTTGATGAGACGTCCTCTTTACAATAAACCAAAGATATGCTGGGTGTGGTAGTGCACAACTGTAGTTCAGGATATTTGGAAGGTTGAGGTGGAAGGATCCC
>NW_007022459.1:0-319 GCF_000164805.1 Carlito syrichta
AACTACATAACAACCTAGTTAACCTGCTGGCCAGTGAGCTGACTTAACTAGGTGACTTAAATAGCTGGACAGTTGACTAGCCAGCTGATTTAACCAGCTAGCTAGCTAGTTAGGTTACACGTAATCTAAAGTGTTAGTTATCTTTCTTAATTATCTGATTTAAATGCTAACTAACAGCTAGCTAGTTGGCTCAAACAGCCTACTTAACTCGTTAGTTAACTAGCTAGCTATCTGACTCATTTAGCTGACTTAACTCATTAGCTAACTAGCTAGCTAGTCTACTCAACCAGCTGACTCAACCCGTTTGCTAACTAGCTAG
>NW_007022460.1:0-302 GCF_000164805.1 Carlito syrichta
AGGATTGGAACGTAATGGTGAAGAATGGAATGATGTGGAATGGCATGGAATGGAATGGAGTGGATTGGAATGTAATGGTGAAGAACGGAATGAGGTGGAATGTCATGGAATGGAATGGAATGGAGAGGAATGGAATGGAATGGAGAGGAATGTAATAGAGAGGAATGTAATAGAATAAAAAGGAAAGTTAATGAAATGAATGGAATTGAATGTAGTGGAATGGAATGGCATGGAGTGGAGGGAAATGGAATGGACAGAAATGGAATGGGGAGGAATGGAATAACATAGAATGGAATGGAAAG
>NW_007022461.1:0-487 GCF_000164805.1 Carlito syrichta
TCCTCCTTTGTGATTGGAGTACTAGTGACTTGCACTCATCTGTAATGTGTGTCCCAGTGACAAGTCAACCACTGTTATTTGTGTCCCAGTGACTAAGCTCCTCTGTGATGGATGCTCCAGTGATTTGATCTCCTCTGTGAATTGTGTTTCAGTGACTGGCTCTCCTGGGCAATAGGGAGCCCTGTGATTAAACCTCCTTTATAATGGGTGACTGATCCATCTCTGTGATTGGTGACCAAGGGTGAGCTTTCCTCTGTGATTATTGTCCCAGTGACTATGTCTCTCACATATTGCATACTTTCATGACTGGACCTCCTTTATTAGGGTTCCCAAGTGATTATGCCTGCTTAGTGATATTTTGTTCAAGTTCCTGACCCTCCTCCATAAGGAGTGCTTCAGTGACTAGCTCTCCTATGGGATGGGTATCCCTGGAACTCGGTCTTTTCTATATTGTGTGTTCCAGTGACATGTCTTCCTTTGTGATGCC
>NW_007022462.1:0-697 GCF_000164805.1 Carlito syrichta
GTGTGTTAACTAGCTAGCCAGATGGCTAGACTGCTGAATTAACTAGCACACTATCTACCTAACTAGCTGGCTACCACGCTGACTTACCTATGTGACGTAACTAGCTAGACGGCTGGCTAGACAGTTGAATAAACTGTCTAGCTACCTACATAGCCTGCTGGCTTGCCAGCTGACTGAACTGCCTAGCTACCTAGCTAGCCAGGTGATTAGCCAGCTGATTTAATTAGCGAGCTAGGCAGCTAGCTATCCAGCTGACTGAACTGCCTAGCTACCTAGCTAGTCAGGTGGTTAGCCATCTGATTTAATTAACGAGCTAGGCAGCTAGCTATCCAGCTGACTTAACTAGCTAGCTACCTAGCTAGCCAGCTGGACAGCCAGCTGATTTAACTAGCTGACATAACTAGCTTGCCAGCTGGCTAGCCATATGACTTAACTAGCTAGCTACCTATGTAGCCCGCTGGGTTGCCAGCTGACTTAACTACCTAGCTACATAGTTAACCAGCTGGCTGGCCAGCTGACTTAACTAGCTGACTTAACTAGCTAGCCAGTTCACTTAACTAACTGACTTAACTAGCTAGCTACCTAGCTAGCCAGCTGACTTAACTAGCTGACTTGACCAGCTAGCTACCTAGCTAGCTATATAGCTAGCCTGCTGATTTAACTAGAAGACTTAAATAGATAGCTAACTGATTAACTA
>NW_007022463.1:0-303 GCF_000164805.1 Carlito syrichta
TCTTCTTCTTCTTCGGTTGATGATGAATGATGCCTCATTTTGTCTGAACATAAGCATGATCTCTCCAGACTGCATAGAAAAATGTCCTTGGAAATTCTCCTCCTCCTCCTCCTTTTCCTCCTCCTCCTCCTCCACCTCCTCCTCGTCCTCCTTCTCCACATCCTCCTCCTCCTCATCCTCCACCTCTAATGCCTCTTCCTCCTCCACCACCTCCTTCTTCTTTAGGTGATAAAAAATTATGCTTCACTCTGTCTGCACATGAGCATGATATCTCCAGAATACACAAGAAATTGTCATAGAACA
>NW_007022464.1:0-329 GCF_000164805.1 Carlito syrichta
GAACAAAATGGAGAGGAATGGAGTGGAATAGAATTTTATGGAATGGCAAGGAAATGAATGTCAAAGAATTGAATGGAATGGAAAGTAATACTGTGACTTGGAAAGAAATGCAAGAGAATGGAATGGAATGGAATGGAAAGAAGAGTAAAGAGGAGGAGAGGATTGGAATGGAATGGAGTAGAGTGGAATGGAATGGGATGAAATGGAGAGGAATGGAATGTAAGGGAGATGATTGGAATGGATAAGAATGGAGACAAATGGACACAAATGGAGAGGAATGGAGAGTAATATTATGTAATGGAATGGAATGGAATGAATTTGAATGGAGA
>NW_007022465.1:0-2124 GCF_000164805.1 Carlito syrichta
GACAGGAATGGAATGGAATGAAGAGGAATGTAATGGAAAGGAGAGGAATGGAATGGAAAGGAATGCAATGGAGAAGAATGCAAAGGAATGGAATGAAAAGGAATGGAATGGAATGGAATTAGTGTAATGGAAAGGTATAGAATGGAAAGGAGAGGAAGGGAATGCAATGGAGAGTAATTCAATAGAATGAAAAGAAATGGAGAAGTGTGTTATGGAATGGACTGGTATTGAATGCACTGCAACTGATAGGAAAGGAATGGACAGGAATGAAATGTGTAGGAATGGAGAGAAATGGAATGGAATTGAGAGGAATCTGATGGTATGGAATGGGACAGAATGGAATTGAATGGAGAGGAATGGAATGGAATGAAATGGAATGGAGAAAAATGGAATGGAACGCAATGGAGTACAGAGGAATGAAGAGGAGTGGAATGGAGAGGAATGGAATGGAATGGAGAGAAAAGGAATAGAGTGAAGAGAAATGGAATGGAATGTACAGGAATGGAATGGAATGTAGAGTAATGGAATGTAGAATAATGGAATGTGAGAGGAATGGAATGGAATGGAGAGGAATGAAATAGAGAGGAATAGAATGGAATGGAATGGATTCGAATGGAATGGAATGGAGAGAAATGGAATGGAATCCATGTAAAATAGGGGAATGGATTGGAATGGAGATGTATGGAATGGAAGGCAAAGGAATGGAATGAAAAGGAGCGAAATGGAATGGAATAATATGGAATCGGAGGAATGTAATGCAAGGGAATGGAATGGAATGAATAGGAATGGAATGGAATGGAAATGAATGGAGAGAAATGGAATGCAATCGAATGGAATGGAGAGGAATGGAATGGAATCGAGAGGAATGAAGAGTAAAGATGAGGGATGGAATGGAATTGAGAAGAGTGGAATGGAATGGAATGGAATTCAGAGAAATCAATTGGAATGGAGAGTAATGGAATGGAATTGAGAGGAATGGAATGGAATGGAGATGAATTGAATGGATTGGAGTGTAATGTAATGGAATGCAGAGAAACAAATTGAATGGAGTGGAATGTAAATGAATGGAGAGGAATGTGAGGGAGAAGAATGGATTGAAATGGAGGGGAATGGATTGGAAAGGAAAGGAATGAAAGAAGAATGGAATTGAATGGAAGAGAGAAAAATGGAGAGGAATGGAATGGAATAGAAAGAAACGGAGAAGAATGCAATGCAATGGAGAGGATTGGAATGAAATGGAGAGGAATGGAAACAAACGGAGAGGAATAAATTGGAAGGAAATGGAATGGAATGGGTAAGATTGGAATGCAATGGAATGTAGTGGAAGGGATTTGAATGAAGCAGAATGGAATGCAGTGGAATGGAATGGAATGGAATGGAATGTAAAGAAGAGCAATGAATGGAATGGAATTGATTGAAGAAAAATGGAATTGAATGGAGTGAAATGGAAAGGAATGGAGAAAAATGGAAAAGAATGGAAAGAATGTACAGGAAAGGATTGTAATGGAGATGAAGGAAATGGAGAGGAAAGGGATGGAACGCAATAGAATAGAATGGAATGGACATGTGTAGAATGGAAAAAAGAGGAATGGAATGGAGAGGAATGGCATGTAGAGGAATTGAATAGAGAGGATTAGAATGGAATGGAGAGGAATGGAATGGAATGGAGCGGATGCAATGGTATGAAATGGAATGTGAATAGTGTAATGTAATGGAAGGCTGTGGAATGGAATGCAATGAAATGGAGGGACTGGTATGGAGAGGAATTGAATGAAAAGAAATGGAGTAAAATTGAGGAGGAAGGAATGGATTGGAATGGAGATGAATGGAATGGAATTTAGGGGTATGGAATGGAACGGAGAGGAATTGAATGGAATGCAATTGAAAGGAATGGAAAGAAATGGAAAGAAATGTAGAGGAATAGAATGGAATGAAATGGAATCAACAGAAATGGAGAGGAATGGAGAGTAATGGAATGGAATGGAATTGAGAGGAATGGAATGGATGGAATGGAATGGACTCCAATGGAATCAAGAGGAATGGAGAGGAAGGTGACGAATGGAGAGGTGTGGAGTGGAATGGAATGGAATTCAGAGGAAGGGATTGGAATGAAGAGGAATGGAA
>NW_007022466.1:0-581 GCF_000164805.1 Carlito syrichta
ATGATTCAAACACCATACACAAATGGATGTTATTCTTCTTTTTCCTTTTTTCTTTGAGTCTGAATCTCACTCCCTCTCTCAGGCTGGAGGACAGTCACCCTCCCCTGGCTCCAGTGAGCCCATCTCCAGTCATCCGAGGAGCCACAATGCCAGCCACGTGCCACCACACATGGCTCATTAAGGATGGAGGGTAGAGTAGAGGTCTTGCCGAGGTGCCTGGTCAAGTCTTGGTCTGCAGTCTCAAAGAAAAAAGGAAAAAGAAGAATAACATCCATTTGTGTATGGTGTTTGGATCATCATGAACAGAGATCATTTGGCAAGGAGGCCCCAGTTTTGGTCAAGAGTTCCTGAAAGATTCTTGATCAGCAGACAATCTGGACATGTCTTTGGGAGGCTGAGGCGGGGCACCACTGGAGCCCTGGATTTTGAGACCAGATTGAAACATGTAGTGAGACCCCATCGTCACCCAGAGCACAAAGAATGAAGTCATGGGTGGTAGCAGCCACGGTCCCAGCTACACGGGATGTGTGGATTCCATCCCAGGGTGTTCCCTTGTGTCGCCCCTCTGACAGGATGTGTGA
>NW_007022467.1:0-325 GCF_000164805.1 Carlito syrichta
AGGATTGCCTGATCCAGAGATTCAAGACCAGCCTGGGCAACTAGGTGAGACCTTGTCTCTTAAATAAATCAGAAAAGTAGCTGGGTGTGGAGGTGTATGCCTGTGGTTCCAGCTACTTGAAAGGCTGAGGCAGAAGGATAGCCTGAACCCAGAAGGTCGAAGATGCTGTATCCATGACATTGTGACTGCACTCCAGTCTGGGCTGCAGAGTGAGACTCTGACTAAAACCAAAACAAAGCAAAGCAAAAATCTAAGTAGAATGTATAGCCAGTCCTTTTTGTTGAAGAATTGCATCTAAAACACTTCACTGTAGAAAAAACAAGTA
>NW_007022468.1:0-336 GCF_000164805.1 Carlito syrichta
TCCATTCCTTTGGAATCCATTCCATTCCTCTCCTTTTCATTCCTTTCAATTCCATTTCATTCCTCTCCATTCCATCCCTCTCCTTTCCATTTCATTCCCTTCCATTCTTATCCATTGCATTACTCTCCATTCATTTTTTTCTCCCTTTTATTCCATTCCTCTTCATTCCATTCCTCTCCATTCCATTCCCTGCCATTTTTTCCATTCCTCTCCATTCCTTCCTCCCTATTACATTCCACTCCTTTCCATTCGAATCCATTCGATTCCTCTCCATTCGACTCCATTCTTCTCCTTTCCATTCCTCTCCATTTCATTCCATTCCATTTCTTTCTATTC
>NW_007022469.1:0-435 GCF_000164805.1 Carlito syrichta
TCCAGCTGAATTATTTAGGTGAGTTATCTAGCTAACCAGCTGTCAAGTCAGCTTACTAAAATAGCAAGCTACCTACCTAGCCAGCTGGCAAGTCAGCTGACTTAACTAGGTGACTTAAATAGCTACCCAGCTTGCTAGACAATGGCCATAACTAGTTGCTACCTAGCTAGCAATCTGGCTAGCTAGCTGATTAACTAACTGAGTCAATTAACTAGCTCACTGACTTAACTAGCTAGATTCCTAGCTTGCCAGCTGACTTAAAGAGCTGAAACAACTAGCGAGCCAGCAGGCTGCCCATCTGACATAAATAGATTTTTAACTAGCTAGCCAGCTGGATAGACAACTGAATTAACGTGCTGACTTAACTAGCTAACCAGCTGGTTAGTCAGCTGACTAAAGTAGCTGACTTAAATAGCTGGCCAACTGTCTAGCCAC
>NW_007022470.1:0-994 GCF_000164805.1 Carlito syrichta
TTAAATTCAGCATATATTGACAAATTTTTAGATTTTATAAATTATTATATATGTTTTAATGTTATTATTTACATAGTTCAAAAAAGTGAATTTTATACCATATTTTATTTTGAGATACTGCATTATGATAAATAGTGATGAGTTTATATGGCAAAGATCACATGTAAATAAATGCTTCAGGGTGGAGTTTTCCAGTGTAAGCATTTTCTTGGAATGTCATGCCTGGTAGAAGTGGCTTCTCTTTCCTGGAGATCTTGAGCCAGCCAGATACCAAACACTAGAAATAGAAAACCAAACACCTCATGTCCTCACTCATATGTGGGAGCTAAATGGTCAGAAACATGGAAATAATAGACACTGGGGACACCAAGAAGTGGGGAGGAGAAGGAGAGTTAGATTCAGAAACTACCTATGTGACAAAATGTACACCGTCTGGGGAGCGGGCCACCTGAGATCCCATCTCCACCACTACATAATATGTCCACGTAATGAGCATTCATGTGTATTCCCTGAATCTAAAGTTTAAACATAAAATAAAATAAAATGTGATTTGAAGTGGAGTTAGAACTTTGAGTCACAGACTAATAACTAGAACTCCTGCAGGACTGCAAAGTTAGATCATGGCCTATGAAATGGGAGAGAATATTTGGATATTATATATGCAGGATGCCAACAAAATTTGTACACATTTTAAGTGTGACATTCACTCAAAAGATGGTATTAATCAAATGAATGCTAGTGTCACCATGTGACAGGCAGGACAGTCAAAGAAAATGGCAGATTTGTGGTTGAAAGTCATGCTACCATAATTTAATTCAACTTCAAAAAGCAATACATATCTCATAAAATGTGTATACATTTTTTGGCACCCCGTATATGGAGTTAATATCCAGAATATATATATATCTATATAACTCCTACAATTAAACAAGGAAAAAATTTGAAACCTGATTAAAAGTAGGAAACTACTTTTGTTAGATGGACATTTCTCTAA
>NW_007022471.1:0-432 GCF_000164805.1 Carlito syrichta
CTTCTGCAGACAGTGGTAATGCTGACTAGGGACAGCAAGAATTGTAATAGGATACCAGCTCGAAATAAGTCAACTTCCCACATGCCAGACAATAATCTGGGAAACAGGTGGGAACAATCTACTACTTTAAATAGGATAAGTAGCCTTTTGAAATGAGTTATCATAAGGAGACATTGAGACAAATATCACAGAATGGATATTGCCCAAATAAGAAGATATAGCATGTGTGTGTGTACACACACACACACACACACACACACACACATATGCATATATGTATGTATATATGTCACACAAAGAATGCGTATATAACAAGTAACAATAAAAGGGAAAAATTATTCATCTATTCTACTACTACAAGAAGTTTCTGCTTCTCAAGTCTCCTAGTTCTGAATTAATATCCAACAGATATTCAACAGATATCCAATAGAT
>NW_007022472.1:0-351 GCF_000164805.1 Carlito syrichta
CAGATCAGGGAAGTGGAGGAAAAACAGCAAAGGACAATGGAGTGGGGGGACTTCAAATCCAAGGAGGAGAGTAAAAAAAGGTACAAGTTGAGTGACCTCCACACCAGCATTCAATCCAAGGTTGTGTTGTGGGGAAGGAAACACCAGTAATTCAGTAAAACCACACCCAAATGGTTAAAAAGAGTTCTCCTCTCTCCATTTCTCATTAGTCAGACTCCATTTCCTTTCCCCTCCCCTATTTCCTCCTCTCCTTATCCCCTCTTCCTTTCCCCCAACCCACTTCACCCCCCTCTCCAGTGCCCCATCTCACTAGTCTCTTTTCACAAGGTTGACCCCAATGTCCTCTTCCTC
>NW_007022473.1:0-358 GCF_000164805.1 Carlito syrichta
TGAGGCCAAGAGTTTGAGATTAGCCTGGGCCTCATATCATAACCCTGTCTCTAAAAAAATAAAAAAATACAGTAAAGAAAAATAAAATAAAATAAATTAAATTCAAATAAATATAATAATTAGCCAGACTTTGTGGTTTCTGGCTGTATTAGTGGTTTTTGGCTGTCTTCCCAGCACTTTGGGAGGCCAAGGCGGGAGGATCATTTGAGGCCAGGAGTTTGAGACTAGTCTGGGCCTCATAGCAAAACCCTTTCTCTACAAAATAAATAAATAAAATAGTAAAGTAAAATAAAATAATATAAAATAAATTAAAATAATTTGCCATACTTAGTTGTTCCTTCCTGTCTTCCCAGCACTT
>NW_007022474.1:0-427 GCF_000164805.1 Carlito syrichta
GATATATAAAATCATGAGTAATGTAATCACTCCTGAGAATGTTTTCATAAACTGCCTCCCCCAGTAGAACTGCAGCATAGATGTACATGTGGGGGTATGTGTGTACACATACAAATATAGTATTCACACACACATACATACACACACACACACACACACACACACACACACACACACACACACAAGAGGACTATTTCACACCAAGTAGGATGGAAAATAAGTGTTGATCATGGGAAAGGATGGTGGGAATGTAAATCTTACAGTTGCTTTAGAAAACAGTTTGGCCAGGCTCAGTGGCTCAGCCTGTAATCCCACGCCTTGGAAGAATGAGGTGAGTGGATTGCCTGAGCCCGTGGGTTCGAGACCCGCAACTTGGCGAGACCCCATCTCTACAATAAATCAAAAATCAGCTGGGTGTGGTAGCGCG
>NW_007022475.1:0-312 GCF_000164805.1 Carlito syrichta
CACCACAGCCTTGACCTCCTGGGCTCAGGCAATCTTTCAGGCTCAGCCTCCTGAATAGCTGGAACTACAGGCATGCACCACCATATTCAGCTGATTTTTTGAGTTTTTGTAGAGACAAGCCCTCGTTATGTGCCCAGGCAGATCTTGAACTCCTGGGCTCAAGCAATCCTCTCACCTCAGACTTCCAAAGTGCTGGGATTACGGGTGTGAGCCATTGCATCTAGTTATGAGTTAATTGACTGTATATGTTATTGATAAGGCTTCCGGTCCACTGTAGGCTATTGGTGGATACATTCTTGCTGTGTCAAAAAT
>NW_007022476.1:0-421 GCF_000164805.1 Carlito syrichta
ATATAAAGTGAGGAATGGAGAGTCTGCTTAACAGGTAGTATTGGAGAAATTGGATATCCTTATGCATACAAATAAAATTGACCCCTTATCTTACAATACAGATAACAATAGACAGGATGGGGATACAATGTAAATGTACAGTAAATGATTAATGGATAAAGACAACAAAAATGGGTAGTAGAGGAACAGCAACTACAGTCACTGCAACAGCAACAGCAACAGCAGCAAAAACAACAGAAGGTATGTTCTTCCCCAAAATGTGTAATAATGTGGCAAATATAATCATCTCCATACCAGTAATTACTTTAAATGTAAAGGACTTCAATGCACCAAAAAAGAAAAAAGATACAGAATCATATATTTCATAAATTTAGATGAGAATTTTCAACAAATATAGCACATTATCTTCAAAAATGTATAA
>NW_007022477.1:0-360 GCF_000164805.1 Carlito syrichta
ATGAAAAAGACACTTGCACATGCATGTTTATTGCATCATTATTCACAATAGCAAAAACATGAACCAGTCATACTGTCCTTCAAAAGAAGACAGGATAAAAAATGTGGTACATATATGTAATGGAATATTACACAGTCATAAAGAAGGACAAAATTATAAACTTCACAGCAACTTGGATTGACTTAGAGTCTACAAAGAACTGAGTATCACATGTTCTCACTCGTAAGTGACCCTTGAGCAATTATCATAAGACTATAAGAAAAGGATTGGCAGTAGTGGAAAATTGTCAGGGGAGGGGGCACACACCTCATCAACAAGGGTACCTGCATAATGAACATTTGTATACCTAATCCTGAATTG
>NW_007022478.1:0-319 GCF_000164805.1 Carlito syrichta
TCAGCGGGCTACATAGGTAGCTAGCAAGTTAAGTCAGCTGTCTAGCCACCTGGCTAGCTAGTGATGTCAGCTAGTCAAGTCAGCTGGTTAGCCAGCTGGGTAAGTAGTTAAGTCAGCTATTTTAGTCATCTGGCTATCTCGTTAAGTTTGCTAGCTATGTCAAGTGGCTAGACAACTGGCTAGCTATGTAACTAGCTAGTTAAGTCAGTTGGCTAGATGGTTAAGTCAGCTAGTTAAAAAAGCTGGCTACCCAGCCTGATAGCTATGCAATTAGCTAGTTAATTCAGCTGATTTGACAGCTAGCTAGCTGGACAAGTCA
>NW_007022479.1:0-799 GCF_000164805.1 Carlito syrichta
TCAACAAATGCTGTACTGTTTGAGAAAGAGTTAGAAACCACTGTTATAGGACAAAAGTGTTTGCTCTTCAAGCCTCCTGATTTGTTTACATTGATATTTAATAGATAGTTCTGGGCTTCAATCACATATCTGAATAATTCAGGTCATACCGAGCTGCTGTACTTTTTAGAAAATTATAAAATATTCTGGGAAATATGTTAGGTAGATGACATACTCAAGTTATAGGGGAAGTTTAAAAGTTCCCAGAAGCCGGGCTCGGTGGCTCAGCCTGTAATCCCGCGCCTTTGGGAGGCTGAGGTGAGTGGATTGCCTGAGCCCGCGGGTTCGAGACCCGCTTGGGCAGCGAGACCTCATCTCTACAATAAATAAAAAAATCAGCCGGGTGTGGTAGCACATGCCTGTAATTCCAGCTACTTGGAAGGCTGAGGCGGAAGGATCGCCGGGAACCCAGCAGGCAAGGTTGCGGTGGCTGGGAGCGGCCACTGCACTCCAGTCTGGGCAACAGAGTGAGACTCCAACTCAAAAAAAAAAAAAGAAAAAAAAAAAAAAGTTCCCAGAAAATTAAGAAGTTGCCTGAACTACAATTGTATAGAAATAATTAGGTACCCAGCATAATAAATAAGCTTGTTCTTAAATTGTCCCATTTGGATTGGTGTCCAAGGGGAATGTTTTATAATTAACAACATATGGTAGATAAGTAGAAATTAATACCAATTTTTTTATACTTACTCTCTTTTGAGATTGGTAGATTAATGATTGTATTTGTAGACCAAAGCCCAAAAAAAATGAGTTTTATATG
>NW_007022480.1:0-448 GCF_000164805.1 Carlito syrichta
AAGGTCTTGCCATGTTGTCCAGGTCTCAAACTCCTGAGCTCAGACAGTTCTCTCACCTCAATCTCCCGAAGTGCTGAGATTACAGGCGTGAGCCACCATGCCTGGCACAAGTTACTTAACCTTTTTAAGCTCTATAGTTTTCAGTCCAATAAGTGGGGACAATTAAACGGTTAAGTAAAATACTACTATATAAAGTTATCATCATAACTCATTCCTTTGGATAACCTCTACAAATAAAGATAGGGGAACTCTGAAAAAAAAAAAAAAAAAAAACTCATTCTTACTGCTGGGCACAGTTCTAAGTGCTTTGCAAATGTTAACACATTTAATCCTCTTGCGACTTTCAGGTAGATCTTCCTGCTAGTCCCATTTTACAAATGTGGAGATCGGAGTACAGAAAGGTTATATAAACTTGCCCAGGTCATACACCAAGTACTGGAAGAAAAGA
>NW_007022481.1:0-785 GCF_000164805.1 Carlito syrichta
TTGGTTGTATGTAGCTTTGGTGTGGTGAGTATCTCAATTGTCAGTGTTGATGGTTGATGGGTACCTGCTCTGATTCATGGTGTCCTGAGAGTTTGAAATGACTTGGGAAGTGGTTTTAGGTGAGGTTTGGGATCAGGCCTTCCCCAGAGTTGAGGTTTTATATCCGATGTGGTGGGCTGTGGTGTTGACCTCCTGCCAGGAGGTGGTGATTATTAGAGAAAGCCAACTGCAGTAGTGGCTGTGGGCTTTCTTCTTGGTGTGTGTTGCTGGAAGTATATACCCAGCCAATCTAGGGGAAGAGGGAGGCACTGGGGATTACCCAAATTCTTTTTTGCGCCTTTGAGGGGAGTGCAGGCAGCGTGGGGAAGGAGCTTGAACACTCCACAAGAATGCACTCTTGGCTACCCCAGTAGAGATTAGGAGCGAGTCTTGGGTCACTGGAGTAATGCCCCCGGCCGGGACCACCCCGGAGGCGGAAAGGGGCGCCCGGCCGGGAAGGGGGCGCCTTCCGGGGAATGTGCCCCGGCCGCTGGGGCTCGGGGCAGCTCGGTGCGCGGCGTTACCTGAGCTTCGCATCCAGGGGTAGATCCGGAAGTTACTCTCGGCCGCCAAGTCCGAGTCCCTCTGCTCCTTGGCGCCCGCCGCCTTGGCGGAGTCGCCGGGACACACCCCGGAGAGGTTCTGCTCAAAGGGCGCGCAGTGCATGTTGAAGGAACTCGGCTCGAGCCCGTAGCCGGCCGCGTAGACGCCGGCCGCGCTCTGGCCCGCCATGCCCCCCCCCCCCG
>NW_007022481.1:2407-2836 GCF_000164805.1 Carlito syrichta
CGTCGGCTGGGGCAGGAGCCCGGTGACGGGCTCCCCCGGCCCTGCAAGGCGCCCCGGGAGCAAATGAGGAGCGCGGGCCGGTCCAGTGTCGGGTTCTCGCTTGTAAACTTTATTGTAACTCTTCCGCCCTTTTCAGGCGCAGACAACAGAACAAAGTATAGAGGAACAACAAAATATATAATTACCCTCCCTCCCCCCCATAAAGCAATTCACAGATACAGGATACATTCTCTTCACAGTAAACCTAAGAACACTTTTAACAATTGCCCACAGCGCGCATGCTAACTAAAGTAACCTCTTTTGAGAAACACTTAAGACGAAATTGTCAAACCAAAGGGTGGGGGGGGAGGAAAAGAGAAGAGAGAAAGCCAGCGAGCTGGGGAGGCAGCGGAGGGAGAGGGCTTGGGAGGGGAAATGAGGAGGGAGAGA
>NW_007022482.1:0-345 GCF_000164805.1 Carlito syrichta
CAACTTGGCGAGACCTCATCTCTACAATAAATAAAAAAATTAGCCAGGCATGGTGGTGCATGCCAGTAGTTCCAGCTACTAAGAAGGTTGAGGCAGACGGATTGCCTGAGCCCAGCAGGTTGAGGTGGCCAGGAGTGTGCCACTGCTCTCCAGCCTGGGTGACAGAGTGAGACTCCCACTCAAAAAAAGAACGTATTTCAGGCAATCGAGAAAGATGCAACTCTCCCCAAATCATTTTATGAAGCTAACATCACATTGATACACAAACCGGGTAAAGATCCAACAAAGAAAGAGACCTACAGGCCAATATCCTTGATGAACATAGATGCTAAAATTCTCAACAAG
>NW_007022483.1:0-336 GCF_000164805.1 Carlito syrichta
AACTTTTGATTTATTGTAGAGATAAGGGCTCGCCAAGTTGCCCAGGTGGGTCTCAAACCCACAGACTCAGGCTTTTTTTTTTTTTTAAGGTGAGTAGTATTGTTGCTGCATTCATTATTGTTTCCCCCTCAAAACATTTTATTTTATTTATTTATTTATTCAACATAAAAGTGACACAAGTGAAGAGCTCATCATCGTGTTTAGCATAAATGGGATCTGTTTGTCATTTAATATTTATCATGCACTTACTACGTGCCAGTAGCTGGATCATCAAGTATACAAAAATGTGTGAAGTAGAATCCCTACCCTTTTGGGGATTACAATTCATGGTAGAAA
>NW_007022484.1:0-310 GCF_000164805.1 Carlito syrichta
TGATTGTCTCTCCTCACCACTTTTCACAGGAAAACTTGTGTGCATTAAAAAAAAATGGCATCCAGCTTCTGCTACCTGGGAAGAGCTAGGGACCAAGCAGAGTAGCTGCAGCACCAGGTATTTCACTAGGTGCTTAGCCACTTGTTCTTGAGTTCCCACTTAGATCGTTTCTCCCAATATTTTCTTCCCAGGAAGGGTTTTGATGATGAAAGAAAGAAAGAAAGAAAGAAAGAAAGAAAGAAAGAAAGAGAGAGAGAGAGAAAGAAAATGGCACTTAGCTTCTGTATCTTAGCTTCTGCATCTTGGGAAT
>NW_007022485.1:0-386 GCF_000164805.1 Carlito syrichta
CCTTTCGATTCCATTCCATTCCTCTCAATTCCTTTCCATTCCATTCCATTTATCTCCATTCCATTTAATTCCATTCCATGCCATTCTATTCCTTTTCACTCCTTTCCATTCCATACCATTCCATTTCATTTCACTACTCCCCATTCCAATCCATTCCATTCCATTCCTCTCCATTCCATTCCTTTCCATTCCATTGCACTCCATTCACTTCCATTCCACTGCATTCCATTCCATTTCACTCCACTCCATTCCATTCCACTCCACTATATTCCATTTCATTTTCTTCATTCTATTCCATTGCAAACTTCTATGTTCAATTCCTCTCTATTCCATTCCATTCCATATTTCTCCATTCCATTACATTCCAATCCATTCCATTTAAATTC
>NW_007022487.1:0-402 GCF_000164805.1 Carlito syrichta
CATCTCTACAATAAATTAAAAAAATTAGCTGGGCATGGTAGTGCGTGCCTGTAATTCCAGCTACTCGGAAGGCTGTGGCGGAAGGATCGCCAGAGCCCAGCAGGTCGAGGCTTCGGTGGCCAGGAAAAAAAAAGAAAAGGATTGAAAGTGGTGGGAAACTGTGGGGGGGAGGGAGTGAGATTGTGGGGAAGTGAGATTGACAGTAGTCAATATCTGCCTTGGGAAGTGTGGGGCACACCTCATCGATAAGGGTATCTGCAAGGTGAATATTTGTTTACCTAGCCCTGAATTGTACCCCACAACTTCAAATAAAAATTAAAAGAGGAAAGAAAAAAAAATAGTCCTTTGGGCTGGGAGCAGTAACTCACACCTGTAATCTCAGCACTTTGGAGACCAAGGTGG
>NW_007022488.1:0-316 GCF_000164805.1 Carlito syrichta
CATTCCATTCCATTCCATTCCATAATATTACTCCCCATTCCTCTCCATTCGTGTCCATTTGTCTCCATTCTTATCCATTCCAATCATCTCCCTTACATTCCATTCCTCTCCATTTCATCCCATTCCATTCCACTCTACTCCATTCCATTCCAATCCTCTCCTCCTCTTTACTCTTCTTTCCATTCCATTCCATTCCATTTCATTCTCTTGCATTTCTTTCCAAGTCACAGCATTACTTTCCATTCCATTCAATTCTTTGACATTCATTTCCTTGCTATTCCATAAATTTCTATTCCACTCCATTCCTCTCCATTTT
>NW_007022489.1:0-347 GCF_000164805.1 Carlito syrichta
CCCCCCAGAGAACCACCCCGGCTCATCATTTGGGAAAAAAATCAAGTCTGCTTCCAGCTTCCAGCAGACCCGAGTCAATCCTGAAAGGGCAGGTGGTGTAGAAAAGGGGCCGCGACTCCTGGGACTCCGCGCTCTCTCCCCTGCTCGGTTGTGGGCTTGAGGTCTCCCAAACTCGGTAAACACACACTCACGCTCACGGCCATGGGGTGCCCAAATGGACACGGACAGAGCTGGGGGTGGTGGCCCCGGGCCCACAGCCAGCGCTTCCCCGGGGGGACGGGTGACCAGGGGGCCTGGCGATGGGGGAGCGGGGTCTGAGTCCCCTCAGGGCCACGCAGGAAGGTCGG
>NW_007022490.1:0-844 GCF_000164805.1 Carlito syrichta
GAGGCCAAGGCAAGTGGATTGCCTGAGCCCACGGGTTCGAGACCCACCCAGGCAACTTACCGAGACCTTGTCTCTACAATAATTCAAAAATTAGCCAGGCATGGTAGCGCAAGCCTGCAGTTCTGGCTACTTGGAAGGCTGAGGCAGAAGGATCGCCGGAGTCTAGCAGGTCGAGGCTGCAGTGGCTGGGAACGTGCCACTGCACTCTAGTCTGGGCGACAGAGTGAGACTCCAACTCAAAAAAAAAAAAAAAAGAGCATAGAAAAAGAATGTTACCCAATTCACTTACATTCAAAATACAAAACATTTATTACACTAAAAAATATAGGCACCAATCTAACTTCTCTGATTTTAAAATAAATCCATCTTATACAACCATTAACACCTTACTTAGCTGGGTATAGTGGCTCACTCCCAGCACTTTGGGAGGTGGAGGCGAGAGGCTTACCTGAGTCCAGGGGTTCAACACCAGCCTCAGCAACTTCGCGAGACCTCGTCTCTACAATAAAATAAAAAATATAGCTGGGCACGGTGGTGTACACCTGTAGTTCTAGCCACTTGGAAGGCTGAAGTGGAAGGATCACCTGAGCCCAGCAGCTTGAGGCTGTGGTGGCCGTGAGTGTGCCACTGAACTCCAGCCTGGGTAACAGTGAGACTCTATCTCAAAAATCAAAACAAAACAAAACAAAACCTTACTTACAGTAAAATCTAAAGAGTTTCTCATTTAAAATAAGGATAGCTAAAATAAAATAAATATTTTCAATGACCCTCCTGAAAATTCAAGTCGGTGTATTTAGACACTTGCCAGAAATAATCCCAGAAAGACATTATTATCATATGAAGG
>NW_007022491.1:0-316 GCF_000164805.1 Carlito syrichta
CTAACTAGTCGGCTTGCTCCCCAGGCGCCTAGTTAAGTCAGCTCACCAAAGGCTTTCTTGCTGGCCAACTAGTTAAGGCAGCTCACCCATCAGCTCACTCGACGACCAACTAGTTAATTCGGCTCAACGGTCTGCTCACTTGCCGGCCTAATAGTTAGGTCTTCTGACCAGTCGGCTCACTCACCAGCTGACTCGTTAAGTCAGATTAACAGTCAGCTCACTTGCTGGCTGACTAGTTAAGTCAGCTCACCAGTCGGCTCTCTTGACCACTGACTATTTAAGTCAGCTCAGCTGTCAGCTTATGTGCTGGCCGACT
>NW_007022492.1:0-307 GCF_000164805.1 Carlito syrichta
GATTCACTGTTATTTTGGGGAAAGCATTATTGGTTCACCTATTGAATTCTACAATGTTTTTATTTTACCTGGCCGTCTTCTAGCCTAAGCAATGGCTCTTGGGTGGGCATTTTCCAGTAAGAGCTGACAGGCTTCGCTTGCTTGTTTCGAGTGTTATCAGCTTGGGAAACGCCATGTCCATCGTTTACTGCGTTGTTATTTATTTTCTAGCAGTTTTCTTCTCGCTTGGTGTACAGTGTAATAAGTGATTCTCAAGGAACAGCTTGTTTCGCATAGCAGAGCGATCTGTCCATACTTCACACGCAGG
>NW_007022493.1:0-402 GCF_000164805.1 Carlito syrichta
TCCAGTGCATTCCATATCATTCCTCTCCATTTTTCTCCATTCCATTCCTCTCCATTCCATTCCAATTCATTCTATTCCATTCCTGTACTCTCCATTCCATTTCATACCATTCCAATCCATTTCATTCCATTCCATTCCAATCCATTCCATTCCCTTCCATTCCATTTCTCTCCATTCCTCTCTTTTCCATTCCTTTCTATTCCTCTCCATTCCATTCCGCTGCATTCCATTCCATTCCATTCTTCATTCCATTGCATTCCTCTCCATACCATTCCATTCCTCGCCATTCCATTCCTCTCATTTCACTACATTTCATTCCTTTCCATTCGTTTCCATTTCATTCCATGCATTCCATTCCACCACATTCCATTTCACTCTATTCTACACCTTTCCCTTCCATTC
>NW_007022494.1:0-352 GCF_000164805.1 Carlito syrichta
AGGTTAGTGTTAGAATGAAGATTATAGTTAGGATTACGGTTAGGGTTACAGTTTGTGTTAAAGTTAAAATAGTGTTGAATTTCGGTTTAAATGCATGGTTTGGGTTAGAGTTCAGGTTAGAAAAAAATAGATATGTACCTCGATCTTTAGGAGAAGCCATTGTGCAACATGGTCAACTTCAAACCCTAAGAACAGAGCTCAGCCTTCTCTGTAGAGCTGATGAGTTTCATGTGCTATGTGAAATATTTAAAATAAAGTAAGATATGGTCCTGGTGAATTGTTATTTTCTGACCTTTCTATCGAGAAAGAAAAGTCAAGGTAATAGCTCAAATATTAGTGACAAATTCTTGCG
>NW_007022495.1:0-1606 GCF_000164805.1 Carlito syrichta
TTAGCCAGCTGGCTTAACTAGATAGCTACCTGCCTGACTAGCTGACTATGCTGCTGGCTATATAGCTAGCGGGCTGGCCAGCTAACTAGCCACCTGACTAAAATATCCAGTCAGCTGGCTGGAAAGTCAGATAGCTCACCAGATTAACTAGCCAGCCACCATCCTGGTAAGCTGACTAGCCAGACGGCTTAACTATCTGGCCACCTACCTGAGCAGTCTGCTAACCAACTTGCTTAACTTGCCAGCTGCCTAGCTAGCCAGCTGGCAAAACTGCTGTCATAACTAGCTGACTTAACTAGACACCCTCCAGTTAGCCAGCCAACTTAACTGGTCACCTATAGCCATCTGGCTAGCCAGCTCACTTAACTCGCTGACTTACCATGCTAGCCAGCCGGATAGTCAGCTGACTTAATTACCTAGCTATCTAGTTAGTGAGGTCAGGTGGCTAGCCAGCTGACTTAACTAGCTCATTTAAACAGCTAGCCAGCTGGCTTGCCGTCTGACTTAACTAAATAGCTACTAGCTAGACGTTTGACTAGCCCCTTGAATTAACTAGCTGACTTAACCAGCTAGCCAGCTGGCTAGCCACCTGATTCAGCTAGCTGACGTAACTAGTTAGCCAGCTGGCTAGCCAGCTTACTTAACCAGGTGACATCACTAGCTAGCCAGGTTGCTAACCAGCTGATTTAACTAGCTAGTACCTATGTATCCTCTTGACTTGACAGCTGACTTAACTACTATCTACCTAGCTACCCAGCTGGCTAGCGAGCTGACATAACTAGGTGACTTAACTACCTAGCCAGCTGACTAGCCAGCTGACTTAACTAGCTAGCTAAACAGCTAGCCAGCTGGCTAGCCAGCTGACTTACCTAGTTGACTTAACTAGCTAGCCAGCTGACTTAATTAGCTGACTTAACTAGCTCACTACCTAGCAATCCAGCTGACTTTACTAGCACATATAAGTAGATCGTTAAATAGCTAGTAATTGAGCTAGGTAGTCAATTTATCTAGGTGACTTAACTAGTTAGCTAACTGACATAACTAGCTGACTTAACTAGCTAGCCACATAGATATCAGCTGAATTAACTAGCTGAAATAATTAGCTAGACAGCTGTCTAGTCATCTGACTTAATAAGATTTTTTTTAGTTAGAGTCTCACTCTCTCACCCAGACTGGAGTGCAGTGGCTCCTCCCAGCCAACGCAGCATCAACCTGCTGGGCTCTGGTGATCCTTCTGCCTCAGCCTTCTGAGTAGCTAGAATTACAGGTACGTGCTACCATGCCAGGCTCATTTTCATTTATTGCAGAGATGAGGTCTCACCAAGTTGCCCAGGCGGGTCTTGAAACCACAGGATCAGGCCATGCACTCACCTCAGCCTACCAAAGGTGCGGGATTACAGGCTGACGACTGAGCCTGGCTTTTTTTTGAGTCAGATTCTCACTCTGTCGCCCAAACTGGAGTGCAGTGGCCACTCCCAGCCACCACAGACTCGACCTGCTGGGCTCCGGCAATCCTTCCACATCAGCCAACCAACTGAAACTACAGGCATGTGCTACCACACCCAGCTAATGTTTTTTATTTAGAGCTTTTTATCTAGCTAGCGAG
>NW_007022495.1:2800-4656 GCF_000164805.1 Carlito syrichta
AGCTGACTAAACAAGCTGACATAACTAGATGCTGGATGTGTAGCCTGCTGACTTAACTAGCTACCTACCTACATAGCCCCCGGCTTGCCATTTGACTTAACTAGCTAATTACCTAGCTAACCTGCCGGCCAGCAAGCTGACTTAACTAGCTGAGGTAACTAGCTAGCTAGCTGGCTACCTAGCTTACATAACTATCTAGCTATCCTGTTAGGCAGCTGGCTACCAAGCTGACTTAACTAACTGACTTAACAAGCTAACCAACTGTCTTAACTAGCTGACTTAACTAGTTAGCTACCTAGCTAATCAGCTGACATGATTAGCTAGCTACCTAGCTAGCCAGCTCACTTAACTAGCTGGTTTAACTATCTACCTAGCTAGTTATCATATAGCTAGCTCACTATACTAGTTGACTTAACTTTGCTAGTTAGGTGACATATCTAGCTGAGTAAACTAACTAGCCACCTAACTAGCCAATAAGGTGACTTAAATAGCTGACAACTAGCTAAAATAACATAGCTAGCCTGATGACTATCCAGCTGAATTAACTATGTGAATTATCTAGCCAGCTGTCTAGCCAGCTGACTTAACTAGCAAGCTACCTAGGAAGACAGCTAGCTAGTCAGCTGACTTATTAAGGTGAGTTAACTATCTAGTCAGCTGGCTACACAGCTGACATAACAAGCTAGCTACCTAGCTAGCAAGTTGACTAGCCATCTGACTTACTAGCTGACTTAACGAAGTCGATAGCTGGCTAGCCAGCAGACTTAAATTGCAAGCTACATAGCTAGACAGCTGGATAGTCAGCTGACTTAACTAGCTGACATAACTAGAGGACTGATGGCTAGCTAGCTGAATTAACCAGTTACCTACCTACATAGCATACTGGCTAGTCAACTGACTTAACTACCTAACTACCTAGTTTACCTGCTGACCAGCGAGAAGACTTAGCTAGGTGATTAACTAGCAAGCTAGCTGGCTAGCCAGCTGACTTAACTAGTTTGCTACCTAGCTAGCCAGTTGGCTAGCCATCTGACTGAATTGGTTGACTTAACCAGCTAACCAGCCCACTATCCAACTGTCTTAACTAGCTGATTTAACTAGTTAGCCAGCTGGCTAGCCAGCTGACTTAACTAGCTCTCTGTCTATCTAGGTAGCTGGCTAGCCAGCTGACTTAACTAGCTGAGTTAGCTAGCCTACTAGCTAGTCAACTTATTTAACTAGCTCACTACCTAGCTATCCAGTTGGCTAGCCATCTGCCTTAACTAGCTTACTTAAATAGCTGGCCTGCTTGCTAGTCAGCTGAATTAACTAGCTTGCTATAATATCTAGCAACCTGGCTAGCCAGCTGATTTAACAAGGTGACTTAACTAGCTACACAACTCTCTAGCCTGCTGACTTAAGTAGCAAGCTACCTAGCTGGCCAGCTGGATACCCAGCTGACTTATCTAGGTGTATTTACTAGCTGATTTACTATGTAGCTATCTAACTAGCCTGCTGTCTAGTCAGCTGACTTAATTAGGTGACTTAAGCTATCTAGCCAGGTGGCTAGCAGGCTGACCAAACTGTCCAGCTACCTAGCTAGCCAGCTGGATTGCCAGCTGACTTAACTAGCTAGCTACCTACATAGTCCGCTTGACTACCAGCTGACTTAACTACCTAGCTACCTTGCTAACTAGCTGGCTAGTGACCTGACTTAACTAGATTAATTCACTAGCTGGCTAACTGCCTGCCAGCTTACTTAACAAGCTAGCTACTCACCTAGGCAGCTGGCTAGCTAGCTTACTTAACTCGCTGACTTAACTAGCTAGCAAGCTGACTTAACTAGCTTACATAACCAGCTAACTACCTAGCTAGCC
>NW_007022496.1:0-820 GCF_000164805.1 Carlito syrichta
ATCCAGTTGGCTAGCTAGTTAATTCAGCTAGTTAATATAGCTGGCATGACAGTATGCTAGCTAGGTAGCTACCTAGTTATCTCAGTTATCTAGCCTGCTGGCTAGATAGTTAAATGTCCAAGTTAAGTCAGTAGACTAGCCAGCTTGCTAGCTAGGTATCTTGCCAGTTAAGTCAGCTCACTAGACAGCTTACTAGCAAGATAAGTCACCTAGTTAATTCAGCTGACTAGCCAGCTGGCTAGCTATGTAGCATGCTACTTAATTCAACTGGCTAGAAATCAGCCAGCTAGTGAAAACAGCTAGTTAATTCAGCTGACTAGCCATTTGGCTATCTAGATAGTGACCTAGCTGGCTAGCCACCTGGCTAGCAAATTAATTTAGCTAGTTAAGAAAGCTGGCTATCCAGATAGCTAGAGAGATAGAGCTAGTTAAGTCAGCAGTTAGCCAGCTGGATAACTAGTTAAGCCAGCTAGTTTAGTCACCTGGCTAGCCAGCAGCATAGCATGTTAATCAACTAGTTGATTAACCAGCTGGATAAACAGCTGGATAGGTAGTTGTTACCTTGTTAAGTCAGTTGAATAGCCACTCGCTAGCTAGTTAAAAAGCTAGTTAATTCAGATAGCTAGACAGCTGCCTGCCTAGTAATTTCAGGTAGTAAAGACAACTACTAACTAGGTAGCCAGCTACATAAGTCAGCTAGTTATGTCAGCTAGCTAGCTAGTTAAGTCAGCTAGTTAAGTTAGCCAGCTAGATAGATAGATAGCTTGGATGCTAGCTAGTTATTTCAGCTAGAAAACGCAGTTGGTTTACTAGGTAGCTA
>NW_007022497.1:0-487 GCF_000164805.1 Carlito syrichta
CCTATGAGTCAAAAACAAAATAACCACAAACTGTTGCAGCAGTTAAAATTTTAATAGAATTAACTAATCTCAAAGAAGAAGGTGAGTCTAGACAGTTAATACTGATCTATGTAAGACAAATACTCGAGATATAATTTAGGAAAGTAAGCTAATGACTTTAAACAAGTCAGACCAACAAGTCAGACCAACACACTAAAGGCAACAGAAAAGCCAAAGAATGTATTATATAATTAAGAGTTAAAACAAAAATTATTTTCCTTTTTTTTTTTTTGAGAAAAGTCAAACTTTACTACTCTGATACTTGTTATTGAAGACAAGAGACTTAAGGTGGGCTGCAGTGTTGTAAAATACTACCTAAGATTCCCTTTGCATTTTGAAATTGCTTTTATTTTACTTGCCAATCTCCCACTTACTCAAGTCTCTCCAGTTTCATCAGTGCCTCCTGGTGTGTGGCATTTAACTGCTGCATTCTGTCTGCAGAGGATCT
>NW_007022498.1:0-614 GCF_000164805.1 Carlito syrichta
GACCTCGTCTCTATAGTAAATAAAAAAAATAAGCTGGGACATGGTGGGCGCGGCCCCGTGGTTTCAAGCTTCTTGGAAGGCTGAGGCGGAAGGATCACCTGAACCCAGCAGGTTGAGACTGTGATGGTTGTGAGCATGCCACTGCACTCCAGCCTGGGCGACAGAGTGAGACTCCAACTCAAAGAAAAACAAGATTCTTACAGTGAAAGGAATGGGTGATTTGATTTTCAGCTATCTGGCCTGCTCCTTTTTCAAATGGATTATTTACTTTTTAACTATATAGTGCTGATGGTGTGGTTAAAGTGTGCACATGATTTTTTGTTTCTTATTAAAGTCCCTATTTTGTTCATATTATCTTGGTTTTTACCTAAGGTCTTGTTTCTGTTCCTGAATCTCATCCAGGATCCCGTATTACATTTAGTTGTCATGTCTCCTTAGCCTCCTCCTGGTTGTGACAGCTTCTCAGATATTACTTGTATTTGATGACCGTGGCAATTTTGAGGAGGACCGGTCTGGCATATTGTAGAATGCCCCTCTCTCATTGGAATTTGTCTGATGGTTTTTCCTCGTGGTTAGACTGGGTTTCTTGGTCTTGGGGAAGAAGACTACAGACG
>NW_007022499.1:0-891 GCF_000164805.1 Carlito syrichta
CTAGAAACTTAGCTAGCTGGTCATCTAACTAGTGGGATCGCTCCCTTTCCATCAGATCAGCTAACTAGTTGACTCCCTTGCCTGCCCACCGGTCAGCAAACTAGTCAGCTCACTTGCCAGCCAACATGACAACTAACTTGTCAGCTTTCTCACAGGCCAACAGACTAGCTAGGTAGTTGGCTTGCTCTCAAGCTGACTAGTTACGGCAACTCAAGAGTCAGCTTGCTCGCCAGCTGACTAGTTAAGGGAGTTCACCTATCCCCTCACTTACCAGTTGACTAGTTAAGTCGGCTCACTGGTGGGCTCACTGGCTGACCAGCTAGTTAAGTCCTCTGACCAGTTGGCTCACTCATAGTCGACTAAAGCCAGTGGACCAGTCAGTTCAATCGCCAGCCGAATAGTTAATTTAGCTGAGCAGTCGGCTCACTCATCTGCTGACTAGTTAAGTCAGCTTATCTGTCATATCACTCGCTGGACAATTATTTAAATCAGCTCACCTGTCGGCTCACTGGCAGGACTACAAGTTAATTCACCTAACCGTTCGGCCACCTAGTTGGCCAACTAGTTAAGTCAGCAAACCAATCGGCTGAATAGTCAGCCAACTTGTCAGAAGACAAGTTAGCTCAGCTAGCTAGTCACCAACAAGTTAGGTCATCTAACTCATCGGCCTACTATCTAACCCAGCTATCTAGTATGCCGACTAGTCGGCCAACATGTTAAGCCAGCAAACAAGTCGGTCGTGTAGTCAGCCAATTTGTTAAAACAGCTAACTATTATGCCGACTTGTCGGTGACCTGCACTGACCAGGGGGGGGTTAGGACCGCACCGGTGAATCAGAACGGAGAGAAGAAACCACACGGAGGCAGCTCTTCTGGGAACAGTCTGGCCAAG
>NW_007022499.1:1749-3008 GCF_000164805.1 Carlito syrichta
AATTCAATGACTTTTTAATCTAAAACTTAAATCTGTTTGCCTATTATGTGGAAAGTTCTTTCGTCTCAAAACCTGCCATGCCACTCAAAACAATGAACTGCACAGTTGCCATGACGACAGCTGGGGACTGAAGCAAGTAGAGAGTTTCTGTACGTACAGAAACCAAGAACGTTCTGCTTGACTAAAAGCAACATAACAAAACTATTATCACAATTATAATATCTAATCTACATCCTGGAACAATGACCAGTTCACCAGGAAATAACATCTAAAAATCTTAAAAAGAAAAACAGTTTAGAAACAAAAAGAGATATAAAATAATTCTGCTGTGCATTTTCCAAAGAATCTAATAAGATTTCAGTTTAGACTATCACTTCCTTATATTGAAAATTCTGTTATCTTATAATGCACTGGTTACTATTCATATGTACATACTTGATGTTATATCCTTGTCTCCGAGGCAACCTTCTGAATAGGTTTTCATGGCCTCAGGTGTGTGGTTACATATGTTGGCTCCCAACACCGACTCATCAACCAATAAGTTAAGTCACCTAGATAACTCGATAAAGAACTAATTAAGTTAGCTATTTAACTCGTTTACCAACTAGTTAAAACAGGTAGCTAACTCGTTAACCAATTCGTTGTCCGCTACCTATCTCATTAGCCAACTAGTTAAGTCAGTTGACTAAGTCAGCTAGCTAACCAACTAGCTAGCTGAGTCAACTAGCTAAGTCAGCTAGCTCACTAGTTAGCTAACTATTTAAGTCAGCTACTTAAGTCTGCTACCCAACTGGTTACCTAATTAGTTAAGTCAGCTAGTTATTCATCTAGTTAAATAGTAAGCTAACTATATAATATAGGTATTTAAGTCAACTAGTTAACTAGTTAAGTTGGTCAGTTAAATCAGCTACCTAAGTAGTTAAGCCACCTACCTAATTCAGCTAGTTAAGTCAGCTTTCTGATTAAGTCAGCTGGTGTAGGCAGGTAGCTAGCTAGTTAGCTAAGGGGTTAAGACAGCAGATTGAGTCAGGTAGTTAGCTAGGTAACTAATGGGTTAAGTCAGCTGGTTGAGACATCTATCTACCTAGTTACCAAACGGGTTGAGTCAGCTGGTTGAGTAAGCTAGCTAGCTAGTTAGCTAATGAGTTATGTCCGCTGGATGATTCAGCTAGCTAACAAGTTAGCTAATGAGTTGTCAGCTGTTTGAGCCACGTAGGAAGCTCATTAGCTAAAGAGTTGAGACGGATGATTAAGTCAGG
>NW_007022499.1:4089-6457 GCF_000164805.1 Carlito syrichta
GACAGATGCCTAGCTGGGTATCTAGCTATTTTAGTTAGCTGGTTAGCCAGTTACCTACCTAGTCAAGTTACCTAGCTAAGTCAGCTCACTAGCCAACTTGTTAGGTAGGTAGCTGGGTAGCTAAGTCAGCTGGCAAGCCAGCGGGCTGCATAGTTAGCTAGCTTGTTAACTCAGCTGGCTATCCATCTTTCTAGCTAGGTAGCTAGGCAGTTGGGTCAGCCTGCTAGCCAGCTGGCCAGCTACATGTCACCTACTTAAGTCTGTGGACTAGACATCTGGCTAGCTAGGTAACTAGATAGTTAAGTCAGCTCTCTAGCCTGCTGGCTAGCTAGATAAGCCACCTAGTTAAGTCAGCTGGAAATCCAGCTGGCTATCTAGGTGACTTGAATTTAAGTCAGCTGTCTAGTCAGCTGGCTAGCTAGTGAAGTCACCTATTAAATTCAGCTAGTTAGCCAGCTGGCTAGCTATATATCAAGCTGGTTAAGTCAGCTTTCTAGCAAGCAGGCCAGCTAAATAAGTCAGCTAGTTAAGTCAGCTGGTTTGCCAGCTGGCTAGCTAGATAATGAGCTTGTTAAGTCAGCTGGCTAGCCAGCTGGCTAGCTAATTATGTCAGCTAGTTCAGTCTGCTGACTAGCCAGCTAGCTAGCTAGGTAGACAGCTAGTAAATTCAGCTGTGTAGCCAACTGGCTATCTATTTAAATCAGCTTGTTGTGCCAGGGTGCTTGCTGGTTAAGTCAACTAGTTAAGTCAGTTGGTTAGCCAGCTGGATAACTAGGTACCAAGCTAGGTAAGTCAGCTGGCTAGTCACATCACAAGCTAGTTAAGTCAGCTAGTTAATTCTTCTGACTTCCCAGCTGGCTAGGTAGGTAGCTAGCTAGTTAAGTCAGCTGACTAGCTATCTGGCTAGCTGGTTATGTCAGCTAGTTAATTCAGCTGGCCAGCCACCTAGCTTGCTAGTTAAATCAGAGAGATAAGTCAGCTGGATAGCTAGTTAAGAAAGTTAGTTAAGTCAGCTGGGTAGCCAGCTGTCTATCTGGGTAGCAAGCTATTTAACCAACTGACTAGTCAGATGGCTAACTATTTAAGTCACCTAGGTAGCTATGCAGCTTTGTCAGCTGGCTAGTCAGCTGGCCAGCTAGTAATGTCAGCTAGTTTAGTCAGCTAGTCAAGTCAACTTGCTAGCCAACTGTCTACCTGCTGACTTAACTAGCCAGCTACCTAGCTAGACAGCTGCTTTCTCAGCTGACTTAACAAGGTGACTTAACTAGCTAGCCAGTTGGCTAGACAGCTGACATAGCTATCTAGCTACCTAACTAGCAAGCTGATTACCCAGCTGTCTTAACTATCTGACTTAAGTAGCTAGCCAGCAGGCTAGACACCTGACTTAATTGCCTAGCTAACTAGCTAGTCAGCTGACTTAACTAGTTGAAATAACTAGTGAGCCAGCTGGCTAACCGTCAGACTTAACCAGCTTTTTAACTAGCTAGCCAGCTGGCTAGACAACTGAATTCACCAGCTGACTAGCTAGTTAAGTCAGATCACTAGCCTGCTAATAACCTAGGTACCTAGGTAGTTAAGTAAGCTGGCAAGCCAACAGAATACATAGGTAGCTGGCTAGTTAAGTCAGCTGGATATTCAGCTGTCTGTCTATGTACCTAACCTGTTAAGTCAGCCTGCTAGCCATCAGGCTAGCTAGTTAAGTCACATAATTTAGTCAGCTGACAGCTGGCTACCTAGGTAGCTAGAAGTTAACTCAGCTGTCTAATCCACTTGCTAGCTAGTTAAGTCACCTAGATAAGTCAGCTGGCTAGCCAGCTGGCTAGCTAGGTAGCTTGCTAATTAAGTCAGCTGGATAGACAGCTGCCTAGTTAAAGTCACCTGGTTTAGTCAGCTGACTAGCCAGCTGGTTAGATATATAACAAGCTAGTTAATTCAGCTGAGTAGCAAACAGGCCAGCTATTTATGTCAGCTAGTTAAGTCAGCTGGCCAGCTAGCTGACTTGCTGGTTAAGTCACCTAGTTAAGTCAGTTACAGGCAGCTGGCTAGGTAGGTAGTTAGCTAGTTAAGTCAGCTAGTTAAGTCAACTGGCTAGCTAGGTTGCTAGCTAGTTAAGGAATCCAGATAGGTCAGTTGCTAGCTATTTAAGTCAGTTAGTTAAGTCAGCTGGCTTGCCAGCTGCCTAGCAGAATAACTAGCTAATTAAGTCAGCTGGCTAGTCAGCTGGCTACCTAGTTAAGGAACTTAGTTAAGTCAGCACACTGCCCAGCAGGTTAGCTTGGTAGGTAGGTAGTTAATTCAGTTGGGAAGCCAGCGCATTTTGTAGGTAGGTAGCTGGTTAAGTCAGCTGACTAGCCATCAGACTATTTAG
>NW_007022500.1:0-316 GCF_000164805.1 Carlito syrichta
GAGACGACTGGAATGGAGAGAAATGGAGTGGAATGGAAGGGAGAGGAATGGAATGTTTAGTAATGGAATGTAATGGAGAGACATAGAATGGGAGAAGTGAAGGGGAGTGGAATGGACACGAAAGGAATAAAGTGGAGAGGTATGGAACTGAATAGAATGGGATGGAACGCAGTGGAATGAAATGGAATGGAATGAATAGAGAACATGGAATGGAATGGAATGGAGAGGAATGGATGGAATGGAGAATAATGGAATGGGAAGGAGAGGAATAGAATTGAATGGAGTGGAAAGGAATTGAATGGAATGGAAAAGAAAG
>NW_007022501.1:0-356 GCF_000164805.1 Carlito syrichta
GCTTGCTAGCCAGCTCAATTAACTAGCTGACTAAACTAGCTAGCCAACTGTCTTGCCAGCTGTCTTAAGTAGCTGACTTAACCAGCTAGCCAACTGTCTAACCAGCTGACTTAACTAGCTAGAAGTCTGGGTAGCCAGCTGACTTAACTAGCTGAATTAACCAGCTAGCCAACTGGCTAGTCAGCTGACTCAAATAGTTTACTTCACTAATTAGCCAACTGGCTAGACAGCTGACTTTGCTAGCTGACATCACTAGCTAGCCAGGTGGCTAGCCAACTGACTTAGCTAGTTTGCTACCTAGCTAGCCATTTGGCTAGCCACTTGACTTTACTAGCTGACTTACCGGCTAAACAACC
>NW_007022502.1:0-322 GCF_000164805.1 Carlito syrichta
TTCCATTCCTTTCCATTCCATCCCACTTATCTCCATTCCATTCCTCGCCATTCCATACCATTCCTCTACATTCCATTCCATTCTGCTCCTTTCCATTTCTCACCATTCCATTCCATTCCATTCCTCAGTTTCCATACCATTTTTCTCCTTTCCATTCCATTCCACTCCATTCCATTCCAATTTTCTCCTTTTCTTTCCGGTCTTCTCCATTCCATTCCATTCCATTCCATTCCATTCCATTCCTATCCTCTTCATTCAATTTCTCTCCATTCCAATCCTCTCTATTCCATTGCATTCTTTTCCAATCTTCTCCATTCCTCTC
>NW_007022503.1:0-877 GCF_000164805.1 Carlito syrichta
AAGGGCAGCTAGTTAAGTTAGCAGGTTAGCAAGTTGGTGAGCTGGTGAGCTAGGTAGTTACGTAGTTAAGTCAGCTGACAAGGCAGCAGGATACATACGTAGCTAGCTAGTTAAGTCAACTGGCTAGCCACCTGGCTATCTAGTGATGTCAGCTAGTTACGTCACCTGGCTAACCAGCTTGATAAGGAGTAAAGTCAACTATTTGAATCAACAGGCCAGCCAACTGGCTAGTTGGTTAAGTTAGCTAGTTAATTCAAGTGGCTAGCCATCTGGCTAGCTAGGTAGCTAGCACGTTAAGTCAGCTGGATGACCAGCTGGCTAGCTGATTAAGTCAGCTAGTTAAGTCACCTGGCTAGCCACCTGTCTAGGTATGTATCTAGCTAATTAAGTGAGCTGACTAGCCGGCTTGCTAGCTAGTTAAGTCAGAGAGTTAAGTGAGCTGGTTAGTCATCTGGCTCACTAGGTGGCTGGTTAGTTAAGCCAGCTGGCTAGCCGCATGGCTATCCAATTAAGTCAGCAAGTTAAGACAACTGGTTAGCCGGCTGACTAGCTAGGTGGCTAGTAAGTTAAGCTGGGTGGTTAGCAGGCTGGTCAGGTAAGTGGCCAGTTAATTAAGTCAGCTGTTTAGTGGGCTGAGCAGCAGGGTGGCTGGATAGTTAAGCCGGCTGGCTATCCCACTGTCCAACCAGCTGGCTGGCTATTTAAGCCAACTGGCTGGCCATGTGGCCAGCCCACTGACTAGATTGCTGGCTGCCTAGCCAGCTAGCCAGCCAGGTAGCTAGCTAGTTAACAGAGCTGGCTAGCCGTTTAGCCAACAATGTAGCTAGCTAGTTAAGTCGGCTGGCTAGCCAGGTAGCAAGCCAAATAGTCAGTTAGT
>NW_007022504.1:0-771 GCF_000164805.1 Carlito syrichta
CACCTAGTTAATTCAGCTGGCTAGCCTGCTAGCTAGGTAGTTGGCAAGATAGTTAAGTGAGCTGGCTAGCCAACTTGCAAGCTTAAGTCAGATAGGAAAGACAGCTGGCTAGCCAGCTGACTAGCTGGGTAAGTCAGCTAGTTAAGTCAGCTGGCTAACTAGTTAAGTCAACTCACTAAGTTAGTTGGCTATCCATCTGGTTAGGTAGTTAAAAAGCTAGTTAAGTCAGATGGCAAGCCATCTGGCTAGCTAGGTGTTTCAGCTAGTTAAACCAGCTGGATAGCTGGGTAGGTAGCTGGTTAAGTCATCTAATTAAGTCAGATTGCTAGCTATTTATTCAGTGAGTTTAGTCAGCTGGCTAGCCTGCTGGCCTGTTGGGCAGCTAGCTAGTTAAGTCAGTTGGCTAGACAGTGAGCAAGCTAGTTAAGTAACCTGGCTGAGTCAGCTCACTAGCCAGCTTGTGAGCTACGTAGATAGGTAGGTAAATCAGCTCACAAGCAATCGGGCTATGTAGGTAGCTAGCTAGTTAAGTCAGCTGTCTATGCAGCTGGCTAGCTATGTAGCTAGGAAGTTAGGTCAGCCTGTTAGCAAGCTGGCTAGCTTAAGTCACCTAGTTAAGTCAGCTGGCAAGACAGCTGGCTAGCTAGGTAGCTAGATAGTTAAGTCATCTGTCTAGCCTGCTGCCTAGCTATTTAAATCACCTAGTTCAGTCAGTTGGCTATCCAGTTGGCCTGCTAGGTAGCTTGCTAATTAAGTGAGCTGGCTAGACAG
>NW_007022505.1:0-726 GCF_000164805.1 Carlito syrichta
CTGTGTAGGTTTCAATTTATAAGCCTCACATAATTCTTATTAAAAGTATTACCATAGGCCAAGTGAGATTGTGTGCACCTGAAGTGCCAGCTACTGAAGAGGTTAAGGCAGGAAGATCACTTGAGCCCAGGAGGTCAAGGCTCCAGTGAGATATGATCACACCCCTGTACTCCAGTGTGGGTGATATAGTAAGACCCTGTTTCTAAAAAAGTTAAAAAGAAATGGAATCTATTTTTATTTTAAAAAAATGGAAAAACATTCCATACTCATGGATTGGAAGAATCAACATTGTTAAGATGTCCATCCTACCAAAGATAATTTACAGATTTAATGCAACACCTGTTAAATTACCAGCAGCATTATTCTCAGACCTGAAAATGGCAAAACAGAAATTCATATGGAGACAAAATAGACCATGAATAGCCAAAACAATCCTCAGCAAAAGAAACAAAGAGGGAGGTTGTACACTTCCAAACTTTAAGCTTTATTATAAGTCTAAAATAATCAAAACAGCCTGGTATTGTTACAAGAATGAGCATACAGATCAATGGCAAAACCTCAATTTCTTAACCAACTCATCTTTTACAAAGCCACCAAAGCCTATTCAGTAAATGGTGCTGGAAAAACTGGCTAACTGTCTGCAGAATGAAACAGGATACCTACCTATCACCATATACAAAAATCAACTCTAAGTGGATCAAAGACCTAAATGTAAAACCTCAAACT
>NW_007022506.1:0-325 GCF_000164805.1 Carlito syrichta
AAAAAAGGGGGAGATGTTGGGAGCCGGCCACAGAGGCCCACTGAGCATTAGGGATCAGGAAGGGCCATTGACCCTGAGACCACTAGGATGCGTTTGAGAAATATTGACCCCATTTCCTCCCCCTTTCTACTCAGCACTAACCAGATTAAGCGTCTGTGAGCTCAAAACATAGAAACTCTGAGACCGGGACGAACACAAGCTAACTTTAGAAGCTCATTGCTCACATTCTTCCACAAACTGCAGTTTTGGCTTTCATACAACTTATAATTCAAACTCGTGTCACATCTAAGAGCCTTGGTATTGGTCACAGGCTTCTGGGTCATGA
>NW_007022507.1:0-779 GCF_000164805.1 Carlito syrichta
TATTCATTCCATTCAATTTCATTCCATTCCATTCCATTCCTGTCTACTCTATTCCTTTCCTCTCCATTCAATTACTCTCTTTTCCGTTCCTCTCTATAACATTCCATTCCATTTCTTTCTATTCCACTTCGCTACTTTCCTTTCCTCTCCATTCCATTCCATTGCTCTCCCTTCAATTCCATTCTATTCCATCCATTCCACGCCAATTCTCTCCATTCTATTCGATTCCTCTCCTTTCCTTTCCTCTTCCTTCCACTGCATTCCATTCCATTTGATCAATTCCATTCCTCTCAATTCCTTTCCATTCAATTACTCTCCATTCACTTCCATTTCATTCCATTCCACTGCATTCCACTCCATTCCAATCTATTCCACTCCATTCCATTCCTCTCCATTCCTTTCCATTCTCCTTCAACCATTCATCTTCATTCCAATCATCTCCATTCCATTCCTTCTCATTCCATTCCTCTCTATTCCTTTCCATTCCAAGCATTTCCATTCTTTCCATTCCCTCAATTCATTTCCATTCCCTTCCTCTCCATTCCACTCCATGCCACTCTATTCTACAGCATTCCACCCTATTTTATTCCATTCCTCTCAATTCCATTTCAATCCACTCCATTTCATGCCTTTCCTCTCCCTTCAATTCCATTCCTTTCCATTCCATGACCTTCTACTCCATTTCTTTCCTCCCCATTCAATTCCTCTCCTTTCCATTACTCTCTATAACATTCCATTCCATTTCTTTTTATTCCATTTCTCTCCTTTCCATCCCTCTC
>NW_007022508.1:0-604 GCF_000164805.1 Carlito syrichta
ACTAGATGACTTAAGTAGCTAGACTGCTGGTTGTCCAGCTGAATTAACTAGCTGACTTAACCAGCATGCCAGCTGGCTAGCCAGCTGACTTAACTAGCTAGCTACCTAACTAGCTAGCTTGGAAGTCAGCTGAATTAACTAGCTGACTTAGCTTTCTAGCCAGCTGTCTAGCCAGCTGACATAACTTGCTTGCTACCTAGCTAGCCAGCTGGGAAACCAGCTGAATTAACTAGTTGACTTAACCTGCTTGACAACTGGCTAACCAGCTGAGTCAACTAACTGCCATAACTAGCTAGCCAGTTCACTAGCCAGCTGACTTAACTAGCTCTCTACATAGATAGCTAGCTGGCTAGCCTGCTCACATAACTAGGTGACTTAATTACCTAGCAAGCTGGATCACCAACTGAAATAACTAGCTCACTACTTAGCTAGCCAACTGGCTAGCCAGCTGACTTAACTAACTTACATAAATAGCTGGCCTGCTTGCTAGTCAGCTGAATTAATTTGCTTGTTATATAGTTAGCCAGCTGGCTAGCCAGCTGATTAAACTAGGTGACTTAACTAGCTAGCCAGCTGCCATGCCAGCTGAGTTGATTAGCAAGTT
>NW_007022509.1:0-633 GCF_000164805.1 Carlito syrichta
GCCTTTGTAGCTTAGAAGGTGCTGTAGATGATGGGGGGAGGTTACTGTGATAGGGGCCCCAAAGGTGAGTTTTTTGGATTCGCACACCAGCATGTGGGTGGTGGACAGCGCTCACAGACATGGGGCCCAGCCCTGGATGGTGTGGTCTAACTGCTTTGAGAGATAGGCCACTGGGGCAAAAGCCTGTTCATAAAGCTGCCCTAGGACTCCCAGGCCACCCCTTTGTTTTCGTGCACATACAAGATGAAAGGTCAGTGTATATCCCGCAGATGGAGAGCAGGGGCCTTTATGAGGGCTTGCTGAAGGGCAATACAAGGTTGTTTGATGGAGGAGGGTGTTAGGAGTGGCTCATTGGGATCTCCCTTCATGAGAGTATAGGGTGGCTTTGCAAGTAGGGCAAAGTTGGGAATCCATGCCCGAAAGTATCCAGCCAGCCCCCAAAATGATTGGATTTCTTCTTTAGTCTTGGGTATATTTAGGGATTGGATTAGAGCATTTCGGTCCGTTGTTATGGCCTTTTGTTGGTGTGAGATGGCTACCCCCAGATATGTGACTTGTGTGGCAGACAATTGAACTTTTTGAGGGGATACCCGATATCCCTTTTCTGCTAGAAAGTTAAGAGTGAGTGCAGTG
>NW_007022509.1:2102-2780 GCF_000164805.1 Carlito syrichta
CCCTGATAATATCAGGATTGAGGGATCCCTGGGGGGGCCACTGATTTTGATTGTCTAAGGTATATGTAGGCCAGTCCTGTGTGCAGAGGTGAATTAGAGGCTTGGGCTTAATATCAGGAGAGAGAGAGAGGGTAGTGAGAGTGTTTAAAACGCATTTGAGAGAAGAATTGGCCGGCAGAGAGGATGAGCCCCCCATAGGGAACAGGCAGACCCAATGGGGCGTCCCCCGAAGAGTCAGCTGTCCAAGAAGTGTGGCTGTGGCAAAGTCTGTCGTGACACAAAGGTTTGGCACAGCCAGGGTTCTCCTGGAGAACCAAAGGGTCAAGGCACCTAGCGCTAGGATTTCCTGAATCAGACAGAGAGCACTTGACAGGGGCAGTGGGTGGGGAGTATCTTTACTGCCAGTTGAACAGAGTTTTTGACATGGGACCCCCTTAGAATCTGCTGTGGGCCAACAGGCGTGGCCCGACAGCCGTGGGATTCCTTAGGGAGGGGGGAGAAAGAGATAGAGAGAATTTTACTAGAACCACTGTGGGTTAATAGCTGTGGGGCCCCTGGGACCCGCTGCAAACTGGCAGCCATGGGAGTTTTTAAAGTTTGAGGGAGATAAAGGAGAATAGGAAGCCTTTAGGGTCTGCAGTGGTCTTGAAAGCCGAGGTGGGTGTGTTTTTCCTCGCC
>NW_007022510.1:0-426 GCF_000164805.1 Carlito syrichta
TCAGGGAGGAAGATCAGCCAAAGAAGGACCCTGAGAGGTCTTATAGATAAAAAAGGTCTTGGTAAAGGGTTCTCCGTTTGTATGTATCAGTGGGTGCGGGTTTACTTTCCCCCACGACCCCCGCCGAGGCGGCCGGCTACAGAGGAGCCGACCCGTGTCCCCCGCACGGCCCAGGAACACAGAGCCTGTCCTTCTGCTGCGCCGCCGCCAAACGCTAATCCACGCCACAGAGAAGCTGGAGCCTGTGACTGCCGCGGACCCTGGAGCCGGGTGCTCCCCGCTGCCACAGACCGCAGAGCCCAGCTCTCCGCGCCGCCTCCGCGGACCACAGAGTCGGGACCCAGCACAGTCAAAGACCGCGGAGCGGCCGGGCACCAGGGCAGCCGCTGATCACGGAACTTGGCCCCCTGGCACCGCGGCCTGCGG
>NW_007022511.1:0-1016 GCF_000164805.1 Carlito syrichta
CATGGGAAACAAACTTTCAGGCGAACAGAATACAAAAGAAAGGAGGAGTAGCGATCTTAATTTCAGACAAAATACCCTTCAAGCTATTAAAAATCAAAAAAGATACAGAAGGCCACTACATAATGATAAAAGGCTCAATCCATCAACAAGAAATATCTATCCTAAATATATATGCACCCAACATAGGTGCGCCAACTTTCATAAAGCAACTTCTAGAAAAACTAAAGAAAGATATTGACTCTAACACCATCATAACTGGGGACTTTAATACACCACTCACAACCCTAGACAGATCATCAGGACAAAAAATCAGCAAGGAGATTCGGAACCTCAATGTGACTTTGGACCAAATGGACTTAATTGATACTTACAGAACACTCCATCCAAAGACCACAGAATATACATTCTACTCATCACCACATGGAACATATTCTAAGATCGACCGCGTAATTGGCCATAAATCAAGCTTAAGCAAATTTAAAAGGACCGAAATTCTACCATGAACCTTCTCGGACCACAGTGGAATAAAAATAAACATTGACACCAACAAAGTCCCCCCAAAACCCACAAAGACATGGACACTAAACAGCATGATGCTAAACAACTCCTGGGTCAATGATGAAGTCAAAACAGAGATCAAAAGATACCTGGAAACAAATGAAAATGAAGAAACATCTTACTAAAATCTCTGGGACGCCTTGAAAGCTGTAGTAAGAGGGGAATTTATATCCCTACAAACACACATAAAGAAAATGGAAGGAACACAAATTAACAACCTAACAAGCCACCTAAAGAAGCTAGAAAACCAAGACCACAAAAACCCTAATTTCAGCAGAAGAATCCAGATCACCAAAATAAAAGCCCAAATCCAGGAGATGGAAGACAAAAAGATAATACAAAAAAATCAATGAAACAAAAAATGGTTCTTCAAAAGGATAAACAAGATTGATGATCCCCTAGCTAGACTGACCAAGAAAAAGAAAGAAAAAGCCCAAATAAGCACAATCAGAAACACA
>NW_007022511.1:1036-8669 GCF_000164805.1 Carlito syrichta
CTGGATGTTTAAGGTCCATTATATGAGTGAGAACATGTGATACTCGGATCTTTGTTTCTGTGAGAGGTCACTCAGTATTATAGACTCTAGTTCCATCCAGATTGCTGTGAAATTCATGATTTTGTTCTTTTTATGGCTGTGTAGTATTCCATCGTGTATATGTACCATATTTTTTTTAATCCAGTCCTCTTTTGATGGGCAGCATGGTTGTTTCCAGGCTCTTGCTATTGTGAACAATGCTGCGATAAACATGCGTGTGCAGGTATCTTTTTTATAGAGTGATTTGTGTTCTTCAGGATATATTCCCAGTAGGGGGATTGTGAGGTCATATGGGAGGTTGGTATTTAGAGCTTTTAGGAATCACAAAAAGCTGGTTCTTCGAAAGAATAAACAAGATCAATGGTCCCCTAGCTAGACTGACCAAGAAAAAATGAGAAAAAAAACCAAATAAGCACAATCAGAAACACAAAAGATGAAGTCACATCTGACCCTGAAGAAATATAAAAGATCATTAGAGACTACTATGTACACTTGTATGGAAACAAACTTGAAAATCTTAAGGAAATGGAGGACTTTCTGACATCACACAACCTACCTAGGTTGGAACAAGAAGAAATTGAGACCCTAAATAGACCAATAACAATCAAGGAAACCGACTACATAATAAGAAAACTTCCTACAAAAAAAAGCCCCGGTCCAGATGGCTTTCCAGCAGAATTCTACAAGACATTTAGGGAGGAGCTGATACCAATCCTACTGAAGGTGCTCCAGGTGATTGAAAAAGATGGAACTTTCCCCAAATCATTTTATGAAGCCAACATCACATTGATACCCAAGCCAGGTAAAGATCCAACAAAGAAAGAGAATGACAGGCCAATATCTTTGATGAACATAGATGCTAAAATTCTCAACAAGATCCTAGCAAACCAAATTCAGCAATACATCTCAAAAATCATCCATTATGACCAAGTAGGCTTCATTCCTGGGATGCAAGCCTGGTTCAACATTTGTAAAACCATAAATGTAATTAAATACATCAACAGATGTCAAAACAAAAACCACATGATTATATCATTAGATGCAGAAAAAGCTTTTGATAAAATCTAGCACCCCTTCTTGATAAAAACCCTTGAACATCTAGGCATATGGGGAACATACCTCAAAATAATAAAAGCCATCTATGAGAAACCCACAGCCAGCATACTCCTAAATGGACAATAATTGGAACCATTTCCCCTGAAAACTGGAACAAGACAAGGATGCCCACTCTCACTCCTCCTGTTCAACATAGTATTGGAAGTCCTGGCTCGAGCAATCAGAGAAGAGGAGGCAATCAGGGGTATCCAAATAGGAAAAGAGGAAGTCAAGTTATCTCTCTATGCAGATGATATGATTGTGTACCTTGAAAACCCAAGAGAATCTGTCAAAAACCTCCTTACACTGATAAAGGCCTTTGGCAAAGTCTCAGGATACAAAATAAACGTACAAAAGACAATCACATTTCTCTACACCAATAATAAACAAACAGAAACCCAAATAAAAAACACAATTTCATTCACAATAGCCACAAAGAAAATGAAATACCTTGGCATCTGCCTAACCAGAGACGTGAAAGACCTTTACAATGAAAATTACAAAACACTGCTCAAAGAAATCAAAGATGACACAAACAAGTGGAAAAATATCCCATGCTCATGGATTGGAAGAATCAACATTGTGAAGATGTCCATCTTACCTAAGGCAATCTACAAATTCAATGCAATACCCATCAAATTATCAGCAACATTCTTCTCAGACCTAGAAAAGACAACACAGGAATTCATATGGAAACAAAAACGTCCAAGAATAGCCAGAACAATCCTCAGCAAAAAAAAAAAACAAAGCAGGTGGTATCACATTACCAGATTTCAAACTTTACTATAAAGCTACAATCATCAAAACAGCTTGGTGTTTGTATAGGAACAGGCATATAGATCAATGGAATAGAATTGAGATTCCAGAAGCAAAACCTCAATTTCTCAACCAACTCATCTTCGACAAGGCCTCCACCACCTACCACTGGGGAGAGGAGAACCTATTCAGTAAATAGTGCTGGGAAAACTGGCTGACCACATGCAAAAGATTGAAATAGGACCGCTATCTATCCCCATGCACAAAGGTTAACTCCAAATGGATCAGAGACCTAAATGTAAAACCTCAAACCATAAGAACCTTAGAAGGAAATACCCTCATGGAAATCGGAACTGGCATCCAATTCCTGAACAAAACCCGAAACCCACAGGTCATAAGAGAGAAGATAGACAAGTGGGACCTTATTAAACTGACAAGCTTCTGCAAGGCCAAAGAAACCATCAAGAGAGCAGGGAGACAACCTACAGACTGGGAAAAAATATTTGCCAACACTAGGTCTGACAAAGGCTTAACATCCTGGATCTACAAGGAACTCAAACGTGCTGAAAAGAAGAAAACAAACAACCCCATTATAAAATGGGCAAAAGATATGAACAGACACTTCACAAAAGAGGACATCCGAGCAGCCAACAAACACATGAAGAAATGCTCAACCTCACTAATCATCAGGGAGATGCAAATCAAAACTACACTGAGATACCACCTAACTCCAGTCAGAATGACAATTATCAACAACTCAAAAAATAACAGCTGCTGGAGAAGGTGTGGTGAAAGGGAACACTTCTACACTGTTGGTGGGAATGTAAACTAGTGCAACTTCTGTGGAAAGCAGTGTGGCGATTCCTAAAAGCTCTAAATATCAACGTCCCATATGACCCCACAATCCCCCTACTGGGAATATACCCTGAAGAATTCAAATCACTCTATAAAAAAGATACCTGCACATGTATATTTATTGCAGCATTGTTCACAATAGCAAGAACCTGGAAACAACCATGCTGCCCATCAAAAGAGGACTGGATTAAAAAAATGTGGTACATATACACGATGGAATACTACGCAGCCATAAAAAAGAACAAAATCATGAATTTTGCTGCAACCTGGATGGAACTAGAGTCTATAATACTGAGTGACCTCTCACAGAAACAAAGATCCGAGTATCACATGTTCTCACTCATATAATGAACCTTGAACATTCAATGTAATACTATAAGAAAATGACTGACGGTACTGGGAAACTATGGGTGGGAGGGGAATGGGATTAACAGTAGCAAATATCTGTCTGGGGAAGGGGAAACACCCGTAATTGTACACCTAACCCTTAACTGTACCCCACAAAACCATAATAAAAAATATTGATTAAAAAAAATTGGTGTCCTTATAATAGAGGCCCATGGAAATCATTCACCCTTCCACCACCTGAAAGTACAACTAGAAGCTGCCATCTATGAACTAGAAAGCCTTCACCACATACTATGCTAAATCTGTGGCATAGTATGTGGTTTTGGACTTCCCAGCCTCTAGAACTATAAGAAATACATTTCTGTTGTTTGTGTGCCCTCTCATTTAGAGTATTTTGTTAGAGTAGCCTGAAGGGACTAAGACAGAGGGGATGATTCCAGAGAGTTGAAAAACCCATCTTGAATTTGCGTGTAAAATTAATCTAGAAAAGAAGGGAGAGGGAGGAAGTGGATGCAGGTCCAAAAGGATCTCCAGTAAGCAACATGCCGCTCTGTTTGGTTTTTATCTTTAGGTCCCTTTTTGCTAAACATCTCTTAAGACAGTATCTCACAAACTTGAGTGTGTTTGGAAATTTCCTGGGAAATTTCTTAACAGATTCCCAGGCTGCACTCCAGAAGTGCTGGGTAAGTAAGTCTGTGGACTCAAAAATCTGTATTCTTAATAAGCTCTTCAGTAGTTTCAAAGCAGGAGGCTCAGATGCAATAGCCAGAAAGCTGACTCTAAGACAAAAAAAAAAAAAAAAAAAAAAAAAAAGGGATGTGAAAAGAAGTGACTCTAGGGACTTGTCAAGTCCCTAAAATGTCCAATATTTCAGTTTGTATCTTTTTTCCCCCTCAAAAATTGAAGATTGTGTCATATTACCACATTCAAATTGACTTTAGTGCTCCCTCTAAGGAACCTTTGTCACTGAGCAGGTTAGTGATTGGGAACTACTAGCAGGGTGGCAGTGAAATGCACAGGCCTTGGTGCAACATGTCTTCTGGAAATATCTGTTAACTTAAGGTAAAAATGCTCTGCAAGTCTCCTGAAGAGTTCTCTATCAATGAAATACAGCAATTATTCTCATGACTGAAGTTAAGATGTTATCATCTTAAGCACCTGTATCCCTAAGTGGCTCTCCCAAGCCCCACACTTTATGAGGAGTCTAGAGAAATGGGAGCCCTGAATCAATGCCTTTCACTGTATAGACAATTCCTCCTTTTTCTTGAAATCTCTTTGTTGCTACCATGCAGTTGGGAGATGTGCCTCAACAAAGACATGATTAAAGGAAAGCCTGATCAATGAGTTTGCAAATAGCACTGTCCCTGTTTGCAACTACATTTTGATTAAAGCCTTGCACATGCACCCTCATTGCAGGCTGCCTGTTTTAGGAGGAAGTTCACAGATTGCAGTTTTGAAATGATTTCTTTCTAGCTCAGGGTGAAAGTCTCATTTTTTAAAGTTGTGAAATAGAATTTGTCACTTTATGAAGCTTCACTTGTCTTAGGGTTAATTAAGCTGAGACAAATTTATAGGTTGCTTTGTTAACAACAGGAAACCAGTTTACCCAGTTGCAATGGAAGGACCTCCTCCCCGGCTAGTAGAATGAGTAGTCCATTCTGGGATGGTTTGGCAGCTATTACTGAGAGTGTTAGAGTGAGAAAATAGAGTGTTGTTGAAACAGTGTTTGGTGTAGGCTAATATCAATTGTTGTGTTAGCTTTCACCAGCTTAGGAATATTTATGTCTAAATAAGTCCCAAAGATCTATATTTAGGGAACTCTGGCCTTTCTTCTGAAGTGACACATACAGTCAGGTACTGCATAATGACGTTTTGGTCAATGATGGACAACAGATACGACAGTGGTCCCATAAGATTATGATGGAGCTGAAAAATTCCTATGGTCCAGTGACATCTTAACACAGAGGCAGAATGCATTGCTCACCTGCTTGTGGTGAGGCTGATGTAAGCAAACCCACTGCACTGCTGGTTGTAGAAGCCGGCACATACAATTATGTACCGTACATAATATTTGATAATGATAATGAGCAACAATGTATGTCACTGGTTTATGTATTGACTACACTATACTTTTTATCATTATTTTAGAGTACACACCTTTTACTTACAAAGAATGGTTAACTGGAAAGCAGCCTCAGGCAACTGCTTTGGGAGGTATTCCATAAGAAGGCATCAGTATCATAGATGATGACAGCTCTATGCGTGCTATTGCCCCTGAAGATGTGGAGTGGGAGACAGTGATATTGATTTTCCTGATTCTGTGTAGGCCTAGGCTAGTGTTGTATTTGTATCTTAGTTTTTTAACAAAAAATTCAAAAAAAGTTTAAATAGAAAAAAGCTTACAGTAACATGTTGTACAGGTGTGTAGCCTAGGATCAAGAGGTTATGCCATCTAGCCTAGGTGTGTAATAAGGAAAGAAAATATTTTTGTATAGCTGTACACTGTGTTTGTGTTTTAATCTAAGTGTTATTACAAATGAGCCCCAGGTTTAAAAAATTAAAACATTTAAAAAATAAAAAGCCCGGGGGTGGGTCTATAATCCCAGTGCTTTAGAGGACTGAGGCAGGAAGATCACCTGAGGCCAGAGATTAAAGACCAGCCTGGGTAACATAGCGTGAACCCATCTGTACAAAAATAAAAAATTAACAAGGCAAGGTGGTACATGTCTGTGATCCTGGCTACTCAGGAGGTTGAGGCATGAGGATTGCTTGAGCCCAGGAGTTCCAGGATGCAGTGAGCTAACGTTGTACCACTGTGGTCCAGCCTGGATGACAGAGTAAGACCTTGTCTCTAAAAAAAATTTTTTGTTAAAGTTTATAAGGTAAAAAGTTATAGTAAGCTAAGGTTAATTTATTATTGAAGAAAGAAAATTGCAAAAATAAATTTAGTGTGGCCTAAGCATACAGTGTTTATAAAGTCTACAAGTCTACCATAGTACACAGCAGTGTCCTAGGTGTTGCATTCACCACCACTCAGAGCAACTCTCCTTGTTGCCTCCTTCATGGAAAAAGCTCCATTCATGGTACATGCCCTACATAGATGTGCTGTTTTTTGCTTTTTATACCATATTTTTACTGTGCCTTTTCTATGTGTACAGTTTTTATGTTTAGATTAAAAACTCACCATTGTGTTACAATTGCCTACAGTATACTGTACAGAAATATGCTTTGCAGGTGTGTAGCCTAGGAGCAAGAGGTTCTACCTTCTAGCCCAGGTGCGTAATAGGCTACATCATCTAGGTGTGTGTGAGTATACTCCATGATGTTTGCACAACGATGAAATCACCTAACAATGCACTTCTCAAAATGTGTCCCTGTCATTAGGTGATGCCTGGCTGTATTTATTTTGATGATCCTGTTGTTTTTGACTCCTCAGTCAGTTATCCCAATCTTTCATTATAACACCACTTCTTAACAATATTTAATAATCTATCTTATTGTTCTATTTTATCAAGTTACTTTCTTATTCCTAATTTTATCAGCAAACTCTGTTTAAATCAACTGTAGTGGCCGGGAGTGGTAGAGCAAGCCTGTAATCCCAGCACTTTGGGAGGCCGAGGTGAGGGAATTGCCTGAGCCCATGGGTTCGAGAACTACGTGAACTTGGCCAGACCTCATTTCTACAGTACAAACAAACAAACAACATTAGCCAGGTGTGGTAGCGCTCCTATAGTTCCAGCTACTTGGAAGGCTGAGGCAGAAGAACCACCTGAGCCCAGCAGGTTGACTCTAGGGTGGCCGTGAGTGTACCACTGCACTCCAGCTTGGACAATGGAATGAGAATCCAACTCAAAACAAAAACAAAAACAAAAACAAAAACAAATCAGCTGTAGTACAATTACGGTATGTATCTTCATTAGGGACCTTATCTTGAGGATGTTTCTGAGGATCAGAGTGGTTTGTGACCTATCTGAGGTCATCTATCCTATTAGTGGTAGACTCTAGAGTAAGAACTCAGTGTTTCTTTTATTTATTTATTTATTTTTATTTTAAACATATTTTTTATTTTAAAATTGTGGGGTACAGTTAAGGGTTAGGTTTACAAATAAGCATCGTTCAGGCACCCTTGTTGATAAGGGGTGTCTCCCCCTCCCCAGACAGATATTGACTACCATTATTCCCACCTCCTTTCCCCTCCCTACCCCCCCAAAGTTTCCCACTACTGTCAGTCCTTTTCTTATAGTATTATGATAGATGTTCAAGGTCAACTATACGAGTGAGAACATGTGATACTCAGATCTTTGTTTCTGTGAGAGACCACTCAGTATTATAGACTCTAGTTCCATCCAGGTTGCTGCAAAATTCATGATTTTGTTCTTTTTTATGACTGCGTAGTATTCCATTGTGTATATGTACCACATTTTTAAAAATCCAGTCCTCTTTTGATGGACAACATGGTTGTTTCCAGGTCCTTGCTATTGTGAACAATGCTGCAATAAACATACGTGTGCAGGTATCTTTTTTATAGAGTGATTTGAGT